>NW_019397420.1:0-70262 GCF_000591075.1 Eurytemora carolleeae
AAAAAAAAATCTTGTGATAAATTCATATTTTCAACAATCTTGTAAACCATATAAACAATGATACTCAAATAAATATCTAGATTTTAAAAGTTGTTTTTTATTTTACAGGTTTTTGGATCTCCCCGTAATTTAGTTTATTTATCTTAATGAAGAGAAAGAATTAACAATACTAATTTTGTAGTAAAAAATCTTTTTTTTTCTCTCTCAACATTAAATTCTAGACATATTTGATTTGTTCTTCAAAATTTCTGAGCGTTCAATCATTCTCGTAGAACATTTTGATATTTTCTAACTCCTCTGCTGAAAAATAATTCTTTAACTAACGAAATAAGTAAACATTTAAGAATGCTAGAGAAATACTAAAATACGCATATACGTTAATAGTAATACTCACGGACAGCCGTAGTACATTTGAATTTCCGAGCTGGGTCAACTTTTCCGGTCCCAGTTTATACTGTATCGCCCGGACATTGGGTAAATAAAGCAGACACTCAGTAGGACTAGCCGGTGCAACAAGGTTGACGCGGTCAGACTTTAGGCTAAATTTACTTCTAATAAAGGGTCAGGTGTGCGTGTACTGTCAGAATTATTATTTGTAAAGTTGTACTGAAATGTGTTACATATTAAATGTTTATTTGTTCTTTTTTTTATAGATAAAACTATTATAGAAACGTCGTTAATACTGGTCTAAATTTGACAATGCGATTTTTTTGTACACCCTGTAAACATTAAAAGAAAGTATACTCACAATTTTCCTCAGTGTAGGGTATAATTTCATTTGATTTTGGATCAGGTTTATACCCATACATTGACACCTAAGAGAACAAAATAATATAATTATTTGTTTACTTTATTAACTTGATCAAAGGCTCAATTTACAATAGTAAACTCAATTCCTTTATCTTAGATGATACGTCGTTTTTATATCTTGAAAAAAATAACTTTTGAATAGAAAGTGCTAAATTGTCAATTTTTTATTGGAAACATTCTTATAATATTTTAAACAAATGTTATCCATAGTATTAACCAAATAAATTATCATTTCTCATGTACAATAGTTGGCAGAGTGAATTTTATATATTATTGTCAAATGTGACAAAGTTCCAATCCAGGTTATCAGAATTAAACAATTTTAAACCAAAAAACGACAATAATTTCTACTGTATTAAACATATATGAATATTCAGAATTTAGTTTAAAGGGACCCTTCATTTGTTTGAATTAAAGTTTTAAATTGATTTTCAATTCAATCGCTTTAAAAAAAATGAAACTGTTGTTAGATGTTTGTGACATTTTCCAGGTTTTGGTTTAATTTCTCTTTGGAAAATGTTCACGTGGATCAAAGAATATTCTTCAACATTGTTCTTGTTATTTGCCGTGAACTAACCTCAACAGAATAAACGTTTGTGTCTTGAGATTCAATTGTTTCCGCTAGATGTCTCCGGGCGGTTCCTTGTTTATCAGGATCCTAAACAGATAATAAATCCTGATCTTATACAGATAATACATCCGGACCAAAAACAGGCAAACAATCCGGATCCTATGCAGATCATAAATACGAATCCTTAAAATGTAATAAATCCGGATCCTATTCAGATAATAAATCCTGATCTTATACAGATAATAATTCCGGATCAATTTACAGCTAGTAAATCCGGATCAATATACAGATATTAAATGTACATTGTATTCTCATGCTCTATAATTACCTTTTTGTACATTGTATTCTCATTTTCTATAATTAACTTGTTGTACATTGTATTCTCATGCTCTATAATTACCTTGTTCATTGTATTCTCATGCTCTATAATTACCTTGTTGTACATTGTATTCTCATGCTCTATAATTACCTTGTTGTACATTGTATTCTCATGCTCTATAATTACCTTGTTGTACATTGTATTCTCATGCTCTATAATTACCTTGTTGTACATTGTATTCTCATGCTCTATAATTACCTTGTTGTACATTGTATTCGCATGCTCTATAATTACCTTGTTGTACATTGTATTCTCATGACTAAAATCTTTACAATTTTGAGCCATCATCTTAGGGAAAACAATATGACGCTCATTTCTAAAATTAAAAATTTCTTTTTTGTAAAACTAAATTTTTAAGCGCATATAGTTGTATTATCTTTTCATTTCATAGGTTACAATACAACTAAGGGAAGTAATAACTAAAATGAGGATAGGTATGTAAAGGTAGTAAATCTAGGAACATGATGTACCTAATTTAATTCCTGTTATTTTATTAATAAAAACTAGATAAATGAAAGTAAATAACAAATAAAAAGATGAATAATGAATACATACATAATAAATAAATAAAAACTAAATTATAACAACTAGATAAATAATGATGAATAAAAATAAATATAATAAAAAATAAATAATAAAATGTTCAACCTGAAAACACTGTCGAATGCATTGCCTAGAATAAAAAGACCAAGCATCGTGTTAGAGATGTGAATATCTAACACAAAATCCAGGGGAGTCTCCTTCTAAACATCTCTTCATTAGTTCAATATCATTCATTTCAAGGAAGTGCAAGCTTAACTGTATGTGACCCTCCAAGCAAAGATAGCAATTTCCGATTTACAATGGTACCCTGCGGAAGATATCGTCGTTTTTTCTAGTTCTAGAAATGTTTATTTTTGTGAATTTCTCCATTGTTCATTGTATAAGCAAAAAATAATCAGTTTAAATAATCAAAAACATGAATATCTAATTCATACTTGAGAAGACAAAGATTTTAACGAACCGAACGTTCCATTCTAAATTAAAAACAAGATTAAGATTTAAGATTAAGATTAAGATTTAACAACACTTTTTAAAATTTCAGAAATTTTGAAAGATCTATATATTAACTATTAAATTGACATTCTAAATACAGGCTCATTAGAATATATTCCCTTATATGCACTTCTTAAGATATGGAATAACCTGCCACTTGATTTAAAAAGAAGTGCCTCGTTAGGTATCTTTAAAAAAGTTTATCTAACGCCTACATCTTAAATTGTAATAAACCCTCTTGTTATTCTTGCAAAAAATGAATATAGAACTTTGTAGATTTTTGTACATGCTTAATCTTATTCTGTTAAACGTATTAAACTTTAAAACTGAAAATTCAATTATTTTGTTATGCTGCACCTCGGTTTCGCTAAATCTAACTAGAAATCCCTGACTTATTGTAAACCTTCAAAACCATACATATGGTTAACAATATAAAAATAGTTGCAGCTTGTTTTGCCTATAACATTAGAACCTGTATATGTATTTTTAGCAATAAACGATATCTTATTATATCTTATCTTAACGAACAGCTTTCTGATTTTTGTACGGTTATGATTAACCGTTAACGAAAGGCTTGAGGGAATGGGGTGGGGAAGTCCAGCCCTAGAGGGAAGGGAGGGGGGTAGGGCTATATGCTTACAGATTTAGATAAAGATTGAATAAGCTGATCAACTGCAAACACTGTTGGATTCACATGCTCATCAGACTCATGCCATACACGGTTTAGATCAGTTCCTGGAGAATACAGATTATATATAGATAGGACAGGATCAGTTCTTGGAGAATACAGATTATATATAGATAGGACAGATCAGTTCCTGGAGAATACAGATTATATAGATAGGACAGGATCAGTTCCTGGAGTATACAGATTATATATAGATAGGACATCAGGATCAGTTCCTGGAGAATACAGATTATATATAGATAGGACAGGATCAGTTCTTGGAGAATACAGATTATATATAGATAGGACAGATCAGTTCCTGGAGAATACAGATTATATAGATAGGACAGGATCAGTTCCTGGAGTATACAGATTATATATAGATAGGACATCAGGATCAGTTCCTGGAGAATACAGATTATATATAGATAGGACATCAGGATCAGTTCCTGGAGAATACAGATTATATATAGATAGGACAGGATAATTTCCTGGAGAATACAGATTATATATAGATAGGACAGGATTAGTTCCTAGATAATACAGATTATATATAGATAGGACAGGATCAGTTCCTGGAGAATACAGATTATATATAAATAGGACAAACGCAGTTCTGGGAGAATACAGATTATATATAGATAGGACAGGATCAGTTCCTGGAGAATACAGATTATATATAGATAGGGCAGGATCAGTTCCTGGAGAATACAGATTATATATAGATAGGGCAGGATCAGTTCCTGGAGAATACAGATTATATATAGATAGGACAGGATCAGTTCCTGGAGAATACAGGTTATAAATAGATAGGACAGGATCAGTTTCTGGAGAATACAGATTATATATAGATAGAACAGGACCAGTTCCTGGAGAATATAGATTATATATAGATAGGACATCAGGATCAGTTCCTGGAGAATACAGATTATATATAGATAGAACAGGATCAGTTCCTGGAGAATACAGATTATATATAGATAAGACAGATCAGTTCCTGGAGAATACAGATCATATATAGATAGGACAGGATCAGATCCTGGAGAATACAGATTATATATAGATAGGACAGGATCAGTTCCTGGAGAATACAGATCATATGTAGATAGGACAGGATCAGATCCTGGAGAATACAGATTATATATAGATAGAACAGGATCAGTTCCTGGAGAATACAGATTATATATAGATAGGACATCAGGATCAGTTCCTGGAGAATACAGATTATATATAGATAGGACAGGATCAGTTCCTGGAGAATACAGATTATATATAGATAGGACATCAGGATCAGTTCCTGGAGAATACAGATTATATATAGATAGGACAGGATCAGTTCCTGGAGAATACAGATTATATATAGATAAGACAGATCAGTTCCTGGAGAATACAGATTATACATAGATAGGACAGATCAGATCCTGGAGAATACAGATTATATAGATAGGACAGGATCAGTTCCTGGAGAATACAGATTATATATAGATAAGACAGATCAGTTCCTGGAGAATACAGATTATATATAGATAAGACAGATCAGTTCCTGGAGAATACAGATTATATATAGATAAGACAGATCAGTTTCTGGAGAATACAGATTATATATAGATAGGACCAAGCAGTTCCTATTAAACATAGATTATATATATATAAGTAGGAAAAGACCTATATTATTTGTATTATGTAGATTGAAGATACAGTATACAGTATACCTCTTAAAAAGCTCTCACGTAAATTCAATTATCAATAACTATATCAATGAAAATAAGCTGCAAAATGTTTTTTGAATATATATATTTTATGCTTTAAGTTTAAATTCTGCATCTTTATTTTTGGTGCATTTTCAAAGAAAAAAACTAATCAAAATGAGTTTACAAATATTGCTTAAAAAGAAGTTTTGCAATTTTTGAAATATCTTGAATAAATACAAACCTATTAAAGAACCCCGGTAGTTTCCGAGGAAAACACCGTCAGGATTCATCATGGGAATTATCTAAAAAAGTTGTATAAATTATTATTATACAGTAATAAACAAACAACTGTGGTTTGATTGTCGTCTCTGCTCTTCCTTAAATTAAAGATCATGCCAAAGATTTTGTAATTTGCAATTGTTGCAACTTGCATATTTCTAAAATTATTTAGAACACTTTTAGAAATAATTCAGTTGCAAATAAAAAAATCCACCAAAGTGAAATTACAAAAAAGAGAGAAAAAAAACGCACTTTCTTCTAGTTTCTAGTTCTCACTACATAGAGTTTCAAAAAAGTGGAAACGATATAATCCTAATTATATAAATTTCAAAAGGTTTACCTTAAAAATAAGTTTTTCTCTAAGTTCCTTTGCAATGTTATGCTTAGACAAAAGGAAATCAATTAAGCCTGAAAAATAAAAAAGAAATTAAGAAATGTTTTAAAACTAAAATGTTCCTTAGTTCCGGTGGTTTCAAAAGCAGCCTCATAAATGGACGGGCAAAGGGAGGCAAAAAAGAGAAACTGCGGACGTGCAGATGGAGAAAGGAGAAAAAAGATGAACATTTGGAATTATTGACTATGCCTCTTACCATTTTAAACTTAGTTCCGGGTGGATGTTTTCTATTTTGAACAAAATGCTTTGTTCGGCAAACACAGGAGGATGAGGATTCAGGGAGAGAAATGGCGGAAAACAAAGAAAAGCGCATATACTGCTATCTACATATATATATATTTTTTTCAAAATCTGTTTCATATTTTAAGTTGCGGGATATGTAATGTAGAAATAGAACAAGAAAGACAAAAGAGAATTTCGGAAATGGCTGCTTGCTTAACTTTAAAATGGCGTCCAGGTGGATTATTACAAGTCGTCTTTACTTTACCTTGAACAACAAACGAAGACGGACTTTCTCCCGGATGTTGCCTCCCGAGCACCATTACTATCCTCTTCTTTACAGGCTCCTGCTCATAAATCATGCTTAATACTAGGGGCATCGTTTTTGTCAACAATTGGTGTTGATCAGAGAAAAATGAACGATGG
This sequence comes from Eurytemora carolleeae, assembly GCF_000591075.1. Classification (NCBI taxonomy): domain Eukaryota; kingdom Metazoa; phylum Arthropoda; class Copepoda; order Calanoida; family Temoridae; genus Eurytemora; species Eurytemora carolleeae. Next base: position 6,472 of record NW_019397420.1, read on the forward strand.
ACCAACGACTTGGATCGGTCTGAGAAATAAAAAACGATAGTTTTTAAAAACGAACGCATAAACGAACTTAAAACGAACGATTTTGAAAAACTATCGTTTCTTTTACTGAACGAACAATGTTTTAAAACAAACTTAAAAAACTATAGTTTTTTTTGTTTACTGAAAGAATGATCAATTTTTTAACGTTTTAAAAAAAACATAAAAGAAACGGGTCGTTTATTTTTATGGTAGCATGTCTAATTCCCATCAAAGGTACTCTTTAGCTAGTCATGTTAACAAAAAAGATGTTATCAGGTCCTATATAAACTGGTAGAAAAATATGTTATCAGGTCCTATATAAACTGGTAGAAAAATATGTAAAGTATCTAAATATATAAAAAAGATGTTATCAGGTCCTATATAAACTGGTAGAAAAATATGTAAAGTATCTAAATATATAAAAAAGATGTTATCAGGTCCTATATAAACTGGTAGAAAAATATGTAAAGTATCTAAATATATATATTTGAAAAAATGGTATTTTCTGTCATTAATTTTCATTTGAAAATTTCACTGAAAAATGATGTTTATCTAGAAAGAAATTGTCAACTCAAGTTTTATGTCATAAAAAAAACAAGAGAGGTAAGAAGCACACAAAATAAAAAACTGGACACGAGGCGCTCTGAATATTTTAGATCAAGATCCATATTTTTACCTCGGTTATTGCATTTGGCTCCGTTATAGTCAAAAGATCTAGATTTCTCCCCTAGGAATAGTTCTTGTAATATTAAATCATAACATAATCTTTTAACCAAAACATGTCATAACGTTCTAGGGCAACGTACTCATACAGTGATACCAGATAACTCTGAAATATGAAGACGACTTTATGAATCAAATTATAACATTAAAAAGATAAATAAACATAGCCACAGCAATGGTGCAGTGTAAACAGATTCATTTCACAAATATTATTAGTTTAATAAGAACTGGTAAAACTGTTTGCTTTGTAACAGCAACAAATACGATTAAATATTGATATAATGTCGTCTTACTTTTCCATTGTATTTGTTTATCATTATATTGTAAATTCACAAAACGTTGACTAATAGCTTACTATCAAACTTAATTACTGAAATACAAAAGACAAAACTTTTTTTAAAATTTTGTCCATATATTTTTTTACCTTGATAGATTTTGATATTACTTCCCTTGTAACAAGAGTTGGTTTCTTCGCTAATATTTCATCAATATACAACTGAAAAAAAAATTAATAATAAAATTAGGTAAAAAATATTTCATTAATAAATTTTAATTTTCATAATATGCGCCCTCGGGTTTAATACTTAACACAAACTCTTATTTTTCATTCACTATATCTACGTAACCTGATATTTCAAACTTTGACTGTTTGATCTATAGGAGTTTGAAATACCAAAGGTCTGCGACGCCATTATGAAAGGATTAGAAAATTAGACTTTTCAGTTCCATCGCAGATTTAATTTTCTGAAAGTTTTTTGTATCTAAATAAATATTTTTATTTCCGAGTCAATAAATGTTTACAATTTATTTGTTTAACATACTGTTATACGGTTTTGACATTTTGATATAAATTACATTTAAAATTGTGCCAATTGATAGTCAGAACTAATTTTGTATTTACGGAATAACTTTTTAAGTTTTTTTCATAAAATTATTATTTCTGGGATTTAAACTTGTGAATGTTATTTTTTTTTTCAGAAAGTCAGGTGTTAAAACAGAAGTACACTGATTTCCATACTATTATAGTTCAGATTCTGAACGAGAACATCTTATTATTTTTGAGGTTTTGATATGATAAATAAATCAATAGATCGGAAGTTTTATCAACTGGTTTTAAAGTCAAAATAAGTTATTTTATATTTAAAATAAGTTTTCTGAAAGTAAAACACCATATTTTCTTAGTTTTGTTAGTCTAGTTTCCTGTAATGCCATTAACATCGGTCGCGCGGTCTTCAAAAAAGTTCTTCTAAAACTCCAGATATAAAAAAACTTTTTAATCGAAATCTAGCGAAACAGTATCATAAAAGTTTACCTGTAGTCTTGAATATGAGTAGGGATAGCAACAAGAAAATTGATACCTTTCCTCATCCCTAGTTATACAATGAAAACTGTTATCTTTCCTCATCCCTAGTTATACAATGAAAACTGTTATCTTTCCTCATCCCTAGTTATACAATGTAAACTGATATCTTTCCTCATCCCTAGTTATACAATGAAAACTGTTATCTTTCCTCATCCCTAGTTATACAATGAAAACTGATATCTTTCCTCATCTCTAGTTATACAATGTAAACTGATATCTTTCCTCATCCCTAGTTATACAATGAAAACTGTTATCTTTCCTCATCCCTAGTTATAAAATGAAAACTGATATCTTTCCTCATCTCTAGTTATACAATGTAAACTGATATCTCTCCTCATCCCTAGTTATACAATGAAAACTGTTATCTTTCCTCATCCCTAGTTATACAATGAAAACTGACATCTTTCCTCATCCCTCGTTATACAATGAAAACTGATATCTTTCCTCATCCCTAGTTATACAATGAAAACCAGAAAACCATGGAATATAAGAAGCAATATCTAAGTGTATTTTTAGTTTTTCTTAATTACACATCAGAGCCCGTGATTTAAAAACTTCGGCTCGAGCCGTAATTTCTTAAACCCGACTTTAAGAACCAATCTTTGACCCAACTCTGACGACAGCTTGTGTCACGTGATTGACAGTTTCGAGATCTTCGGCTCGACTTAAGGAGTTAGGCCCGATGAAAATTAAACCGGCCGGTTTTTTTTAACTCAACTCTGTAGAAAATAAGATGCAGCTTGAATCCGAAAGCTCAAGGCTTCAAATAAGGCCCAACGACAGCTTAAACCTGAGCAGTATTTTCCCGATTTTTTTAATCGCCGGCTCTGGTTATTTAAAATCAAGCAAGAATTTTTGCATATTTGAAATGGCATGGTCAAGGGCTTTTTAAAAATGCACATGATAGGAGGAAATAGTCGGTTTTGAATCTTAAAACGCGTTGAATTTTGTCATTCTTCTTCTTTGTCTTAGCAAGTCGGATAGTTAATTTTGGCAAACAAATTTCAAAACGAAGGGTGAAGTGTTGTGATTGCGATTATTTAAATGGAGGTTTACTTAAAATAAACAAAATGAATAAATCAACCTTAGATATTTTAAACTATGAATTCGGTTAGATTAAATATTTCAAATATCAAAAAGATCATATATTAGATGCTTTCTTTTTCTAATTAAAGTAAAAATACTTTTACAAAAAATGTCAGGGTCGGAAAGGAAATGAGTTTTTGTAACAAACTCAGATTGTTTAAACCCAATATCTCTGCAACTGGATGGTGTAAAACTTTAATACTTCAAACTCAAATTTTTTTATCTACCAGAATTCATAGTTTGAATATCTGAGGCCTACGACATTGGGTTGCAAAGTTAAAACAATAAGAACATTTTAGTTTGTGGCAAAGACTCAATTCATTTCAAGAAAAATAGAATAAAACCAAACCAAACATTTTCAATTTCTATTTTCCGTTTTAAAATAAAGGTAAATTTATTTACAAAATTTGTTCAAAACTCTAATTCAAGTAAATTCGCTAAGTTTTCTATTTTAATTAAATTCATTCATTAAAAAATGTAGCATTTGTAGCATTTACCTGTCAAAAGCAAATGCGAAGGATAAGACGAAATTATTGCTGTGCTCTGGGGACTTGTAATAATAAACATTCTCACGAGGAATACGTTGCCTATTAAAGAATCAATATACAGGGTGTCCCACGGAATATGACAGTTGGTAAATAGTTTTGAATGTCTTCTTCAATATACTGTATTCTTTTGAGAGTAATAACAAGTCTATGATATAGTTTACTAGCAATATATTTGTAGGTAATAAACTACTATGCAGGAGAACATGTTGATCCGATGCAGGTTGGAGAACTACTGGATTTTCTTAGGTTATCGTTTCTCTACCGTATTTTATATCATTATTTCGAGGATTACTAGTTTTGATTTAGAGAGAAAATCCATCCTATGCAATATCATATTAAAGACTTTTCGCAGTTTATTTCGTTAAACAATTCTTTTACTCAAATACATTTTACTTTGAAATCAAATTTACTATTTTATGAATGCCATATATTATTTTTTAATACTAGTACTTTCCTGTTGAGACAAATCGGTCAAGGGTTCATTAGTTATGATTAGAAATCAATTAAGACAGACAAACATATATACATATATACAATATATATATATATATATATATATATATATATATATATATATATGTTAAATATTTGCTTCTATTGAGTAAATATTATCAATATTTACTGTACTCCAAATAACTTAGATATAAAGTTTACACTTTTTCTCAAAAAAATCGATAATGTATTACTGTAAAGGTTCGAATCTCGACTCTCGAGATTGGTTTTATTTAAAACCAAATCTGTCCTCGACATATTCTGAGATCTTTATAAGCTTACAGTCAGGTTTTACTTTGATTTATGTTTTAAATCTTTTAAAATTTTAAAAGAATAGAGTTTTGCCACAAACTCTAATTTTCTAATCCCTATATGTCTGCAACCAAATGGTTTAAACATTTGATATTTCAAACTTAGACTACTTGATCTAACAGACTTAATAATTTAAAATATCGAAGGTCTTAGAAATCGAGTTGCACAGATATAAGAATTAGAGAATCAGAGTTTGTGGCAAAAACTAAATTCCTTAGTTACCATTTAGGTCTTGATGTTGAGCGCACAATCGGTGTCATTCCCTTGGCGAACAGGTTTCTTGTTTTACTGTTGTTCAGTTTAAATTAAATATGAAGGGCCTGAACAAGCATCTCTGGTAGAGAAGGGCATCGTTTTAGTGAACGAACGAAATGTTTGAGAACGAACAAAGTTTTTCGTGAACGATGGCGTTGTCCAGAAAAAACGAACGATGGATGACGAGAGAAATGAAAAACGATAGTTTTTTAAGACAAACGAAAAAAAACAAAAACGAACGTTCCAAAACTGTTTGAATTCGATTTTGATTATTCATAAACGATTTCGTTCGTTTTTTACTGGACGAATGAATTTTTCACAAGATAAAAAAACGTTGTATACGAACGAACATAATGAAAAAAGGCGAACGCGGTCATCTCTAGTCTTTTGAGGATCTCCAATATCTCACTTTTTATAACTTTAATAGAGATAATAAACAGTTGATTTATATACTAGAGCAAAAAAAAATAACTAAATAACAATTCATTCATTTGTGAAACATTTGAGACTTAACAAATAGAATTTTAATCTTCAATCGATTATTTCATGTTTTTTGAACTGTTCCTGATATTAACAATGTTGAAGATAATTCTTTGATCCACGTGAACATTTTCCACAGAGAAATTAAACCAAAACCTGGAAAAAATCGCATACAAGTAAGTCCAAAAACCGTTTCATTTTTTTAAAAAGCGCGATTGAGAATCATTAATTTTTTATTTAAATGCCTGTTAAGGGGCACTTTAAGGTTGTTTAGATAGTCCATTTAAAGGGACTGTAAGCGTAATTTCAGATGATCTTCCATTTAAAACTGGCAGAGCCCGATTCACAACGGTACTAATAAAACCTATATCTCACGCACCCCTGACCGAGGGGAGGAAGGCCAACCACATCTATCTCTAGTCCGAATCACATTATCCTCATTTTCTCGTCCGAACCACATCGAAATCAATCAGAAATCAATGAATCAGAAATCAATGAATATTTTGTATGGGTTGAAATGGAAAGATTAAATACCATGTTCACGCGAATTCTTTGGTATAAATTTTTATTTGTGAAAGTTATCCATTTTGGAGGCAGAAGATATTCAATTTTTAACCTAAATAATGTTTGACATCATTCTCGTGGATTTGGAGATTCCAACATCTCAAAATCCTTGGAAAACTTTATTCTAGTCATGGTTTATGCCCTAACGTCGGCATATTTTTAAAAAATGTATTTATTTTCAAAAAAATAATATTGAAAGGACGAGGATTTCGAGGTGGTTCGGACGAGAAAATGAGGAGAATGTGGTTCGGACTAGAGATTGATGTGGTTGGCCTTCCTCCCCTCTCTGACCCTTTAGTAAAAGTAAATTCAACCTAAAGTCTGACCGCGTCAACCTTGTTGCACCGGCTAGTCCTATTGAGTGTCTGCTTTATATACCTAATGTCCGGGCGATACAGTACCAACTGGGACCGGAAAGGTTGACCCGGCTCGGAAATTCATATGTAATACTGCTGCCCGTGATCTGATCAATGATAATGGAAGATATTGTAGTTTTCCTATGTTAAAACGTATTAAGTTCTAATAATTCCTTTAGTTTTCCTTCAGTAAGATATATCACATTTGAAAATAACTATTTTTTTAAATTATAAACTAACTTTGATATCAATTTCATACTTAATCAAACAAAGTTTTTAAGGGTGATTTGGGCATAGCAATCTCTGCATGGAGGGTCACTTAAACATTACGCTTACAGTCCCTTGAGGTAGGAAATATGTGTTTCTACCTGTATCTTGGGTTGCATGTATCTGGTCTGATAAACAAATCATATTCATAATCATTAATGAAATCAACTCGACCAAGGTTTCCTAAAAATAGCATTTAAAGGAAAAAAATCTTGTTAATTTTTTTTTTTTTTAAGCTGGTATTCAATAATTTCAAGACAAAATTCCACAGTTCTTCTCTCAATATTTTAATAAAAGCTTTTCCCAACCGTTTTTCAAAAATAAAAGAAATGATTTTTGATTAAAAAGAATTAGAATTTATTATTATGTTGTTTAATAAAAAAGTTAATATCTATAGAACCTGTTTCATAAATAGCATCAAAACATAGATGCCCCTTCTTAGCCTTTCCTGTAAATAAAGCAGATGAGAGGTTCAGCTGGATTCATAAGTTATATAACTATTTTTTTTGATAAGAATAGTTTGATTATTTAGGATTATAAGTGAGATACTAAAATCCATGAAACTGAAATTGGATTCTGGAACGACTGAAACTGAAAAGATTAACTGTTGAATCCTTGGGGTGAAAGGACAGTATCCTAGGACTGAAAGGGTTAAATATTGTATCCTAGGACTGCAAGGGTTAAATATTGTATTCTAGGAATAAAAGGGTTAAATAGTGTATCCTAGGAGTAGGACTGAATGGGTTACATATTGTATCCTAAGACGGAAAGGGAAAAGTGTATCACACAACAGAAAGGGTTTCATATTGTATACTAGGAATGAAAGGGTTAAATATTGTATCCTAGGACTGAAAGGGTTAAATATTGTATCCTAGGACTGAAAGGGTTACATATTATATTCTAGGACTGAAAAAGTTAAATAGTGTATCCTAGGACTAAATGGGTTAAATAGCGTATCCTAGGACTAAAAGAACGTAAATATTGTATTCTAGGAATGAAAGGGTTTAATAGTATATCCAAGGACGGAAAGGGTTACATATTGTATCCTAGGACGGAAAGGGTTAAATAGTGTATTCTAGGACGGAAAGGGTTAATTATTGTATTCTAGGAATGAAAGGGTTAAATATTGTATTCTAGGACGGAAAGGGTTAAATATTGTATCCTAGGACGGAGAGGGTTAAATATTGTATCCTAGGACGGAAAGGGTTAAATATTTTACTGCCTTTTGACATTACCGACCTATAACTCCTCCAACAGAGGGAAGTTATGTTAAGAACCACAGGATCTCTTGAACAATTTTGTCAATTTTGTCAAGACCAATTGGTTATTGGAACCCTTGATTAAGTAAAATTCCCTTAACTTCCTGTAAAGTCGTTGTAAATAATTAGCACCCCCCGATTAAAAGGTTTAAATATTGTCCCACCGGACTGAAAGGGTTAAATATTGCACCCCGGACTGAAAGGGTTAAATTTTGTCCCCCCGGACTGAAATGCTTAAATATTGTCCCCCCGGACTGAAAGATTTAAATATTGTCCCCCGTACTGAAAGGTTTATATATTGCACCCCAGACTGAAAGGTTTAATATTACCTGAGTGTCCGGGAGGACGCATAACTACTCTCTCAACATTCCCGAGACCTCCCTCGTTATCACTGTCATCTGAATCTAAAGCGTTAATATTCAGTTTCATGTCGGGTTAGGTCGACCTAAAAGCTAACAATATGTTCCTGCATGCTAAAAATAGGTTCAGGTTCCTGCTGTCTAACAATATGTTCCTGGTTTCTAAAAATGTTCCTGCTGTCTAACAATATGATCCTGCTGTCTAACAATATGCTCTTGCTGTCTAACAATATGTTCCTGCTGTCTAACAATATGTTCTTGCTGTCTAACAATATGTTCCTGCTGTCTAAAAATATGTTCCTAATGTCTATCAATATGTTTCTGCTAGTTAACAATATGTTCCTGCTGTCTAACAATATGTTCCTGGTTTATAATGAATGTTCCTGCTCTCTAAAAATATGTTCCTTTCCTGCTGTCTAACAATATGTTCCTTCTGTCTAACAATATGATCCTGCTGTCTAAAAATATGTTCCTGGTTTCTAATGAATGCTCCTGCTGTCTAACAATATGTTCCTGCTGTCAAGCAATATGTTCCTGCTGTCTAATAATATATTCCTGCTGTCTAACAATATGTTCCTGCTGTCTAGCAATATGTTCCTGCTGTCTAAAAATATGTTCCTGCTGCCTAACAATATGCTCCTGCTGTCTAACAATATGTTCCTGCTGTCTAACAATATGTTCTTGCTGTCTAACAATACGTTCCTATTGTCTAACATTATGTTCCTGCTGTCTAAAAATATGTTCCTGCTGTCTAACATTATGTTCTTGCTGTCTAACAATATGTTCCTACTGTCTAATAATATATTCCGGACAGCTTTCAAAATGTTCTCGACGTCCAAAATTATGTCCCTGACGCCGAAAAAGATAAAGATTTCTTGGGAAAATTATTAATATTATGATTTGTAAAGATACTATATTATTTATTGCATCTGGTGTTATGATAAAAAGTTAAGAATTGTTTATCACAACTTAGAAAATCTTTTCCAAAGTTTTGTCAGGCAATATTTTTATCATATTAGTTTAGATAATACATAATTTATATAATTTTCTTCATAGAGTATCAATTTGCAATTGTTAATAAATTCGGCACATATTTAAAGGAACTGTAAGCGTAATTTCAAGTGACCCACGATTCAAAGATTGTAATGCTCAATTCACAACGGTACCCTTAAAAGCTTTTTCAATTGGGATTTCTCTTTAAAAGTTACTTGCGCATTTCTACTGCAGGAAAATATATAGGAATAATCCGAATTAAAGGGAGTGACCGGCAATATATGGTAGTTGAACTGAGAATACAGTTTTGTAAAGAAATCTTTTAGATTCATTTGAGACTTATCAGACGTTTTTACAGTGCATATTTGTTCAGCAAGAGTGCAAATTAAATTTCAAAAATCCTCCTTTATTGACTATCCTGGAGAGATGATTTTATTGAATAATTTTCAAAAAACTGATTCTCAAAATCATTCCTCAAAAATGGACAATCTAGGACGATTCAAAGATTGAATTTGCGCTCTTGCTTAACAAATATGCACCGTAAAAAGTCTAAAGGTCTTAAATGAAACCTAAAAAATACTCTACAATAATACATTCTCAGTTTAACTGCCAAACATTGCCGGTCACTCCCTTTAAAATGACAATATCTTCCACATTATTGATCAGATAAAGGTTTCAAGAGTATCGCTAGGAATCGGGTATGTATACCATCTTTGCATGGACTATAGAGAGTCACTTGAAACTACGCTTAAAGGGAACGTTTGTGAGAATGTAAAGGGTACGCCTACGCGGATGATTACGCTTAAAGGGAACGTTTGTGAGAATGTAAAGGGTACGCCTACGCGGATGATTACGGATTAAATTTATTTTGGATTTCAAAGGTTTTGATTATCAATACCGTAATTTTGAAACTATCCAATAAAGATAAAGGAATTGAGTTTTTGCCGCAAAGTCTGATTTTCTAATCTCTATATCTTTGAAACCCAATGTATTAGACCTTAGATATTTCAAACTATTAATACTTATAGATAAAATAATCTATGTTTGAAATATCAAAGGTTTGCATTAAAAGATTGCAAAGATATTGGAATCAGAAGATTTTAGTTTGTGGCAAAAACTCAATTCCTTTGAATAATTCGTTTCCATAGGCAGACTTCAAACAGTTTTCACGTAATATTGAGATTAATCCAAAATTGTTTAATAATTGCATTATTTAAATCTTAATACGTGTACTTGTTGTTTCAATATATTGTAAATATAGCAAATATTTGAGTTATGTATTTTTTTTTGTTATTATTATTTTTTAACAATAACAAATGGTTCACCTTTTGCAAATTAACAAGAATTGATTGTTTTGCAAATCTTACAGAGACAACCAGAAAACTGTGGAATAGGAAGACGACATTAAATCAATAATTAAGTGTAAATGCGATGTTGTTACAATTCAAATAGTTTTGCAGTAACTTATCAAATTAATTGAAAAATCAGTCTGTTTCCACAACATAATTGCTTTGTCTCATGTTCATTTGACTCTATTTGAAATCATAACTTAAGTAACTTAAGTCGTTTTTCTATTCCAGAGTTTTCTCGTTTTCACTGTATGTGAATCAGAGATATTTATATAATTTTTTTTGTAACTTAATAAATTGTTAGTTTTAAACCTAAACTTAACATATTACCATCGCTTTGATCACAGATCTCGTTAACAGTCGGAATACGCCGACGTGAAATGGCGGCCATCTTGGATTTAACAAAATTCGAATCTTAGCTTTAATTTGTTGGCTCCAAATTTAAAGTGACTCTGCACTTCTATAGTGCCATCTCTGATTCACTTCGTTACGAACAGACAAGAATGATTAAGATATACGTGTTATTAACAATAAAATTTTTTTTTTTTTTCAATTTTGGGTTCTTAGTAAAAGTGACTAGCGGATTTCTGCTACAGCAACAATGAAAGATCCATTCAGACACTATCCGTTAAAGTTTTAAAGTAGGTAGCGTTGTGAATCAGGTCTCCACCTATTTATGGAGGGTCACTTAATTGAAAGCAACAATCCCTTTAACTCTCACTGTTGTCCTTTCTCCGTAAAAAGGTATAACTGGTATAACTGGTATAACTGGTATAAAAGGTATAGCTGGTGAAGAAATGAGAAAATATTGTCAAATGTTTCTCTTGATCAGTATCTAGAGAAACTAAACTATTTAACTCAATAATATCGATAATATCTGTTTTTTTTCTGTTCTACAACTTCTAAACTTCTAATTATTTTGTTTTTTCCTAATCGAGGACGACATTTTGGAGTTTATATAAGAAAATATTTAAAATTCAATTGCAGAATCAAGGTATAGAAGTGCCCCTGGAAGAAAAAAATTAAGAAACGTCTATTTTTGAAAATACCTCAAAAAAAAATAAACTTTCTTATTTAGTATATCGTGCTGATTATTTTTAAATAGCAAAAATTGTAAATCTTTTTTGCAACTATTTAATGACGTTTTACGAGCGCCACACGGTGGGATATTTTGTGGGTTAGGGGCGGGGGTGACTGGTTTTTGTCACAAAACTCCTCTTAAAATGCATTTGTCTTGTGTTTCATGTTGAGAATGGACAAAATTAACATATTCTGATAATCTTTTCATTTACAAACATTGTATGAATTGTAGCTGGCATTGGTTTATAATGATCTCAATTTTAATTACTTTTCCTGGTCATACATTTATCCTTGAATAGATCCTGTAAACCCGCAATATATTTAGATGTCGTCTTTGCTACAATAATCTATTTCGGAAGAAAAATACATATTTTGTAGCAAATGTACAAGAAAGCACAGCGGTTTCGGTATACTCTCAATATATAAATAGATTCTAACAGCCATGTAAAAAGATTTTGGGGCGTCGGCAGCTCGCCAAAACCTTGATTTAGTCAGAGTAGCGTGTTGAAAAATCCTAGTTTAAGAGTTTTCCATGACATAGCGGGGTTTCGGTCGAAATTCTCAACTAAAACATGACATTTAAACATCTTAGAGACTCCTTTCAAAAACAAATTCTTAAGCGGCCAAGCCATATTGATTGAATAAACTCATTTTGACTGACCCCCCCCCCCCAACCCCACCGTGCGCCGAACCTTTCACTACTTAAAGTTGTATGTAGTATGTACGTAACAGTAACAGCGTGCACTGCAAGGAAAGCAGCAAGTAAATTGAAATCAGAACAAAAAGGAAATGAAAAATAAAAGATGATTTTCAAAATGGAAGCAACACTAGGTAAAAGGATCATAACCTTTCTTTAAACATAAATAATATTTTAACGTTGATTTTAATGTTTCGTTTTTTGGGGAAAAAAATCAGACAATTTTGTAGATAACTTGCAAAAAAAGAGCACATTTGAAATCCCGGAAATCGGAAAATATTTCATGATTTTTTTAAAGCATGCCTATTGTTAATGGTGTAATAATAATTATTGTTTATATAGAAGATTGGTTTTTTAATAACCTGTATCAAAATAAAATAAAAAGACTTTTAAAAAACAAACCAAACAAAATTTGATTACCTTAAAAATTTATTCTTATTTGTATATCATCTTATCTCAAGATGGAACGGTTTTCCTCTATAAAACACAATAAAGTCCCCTGCTTCTAAGGTTTCCATCACAATTACTTTTTATTTAATTTAAGGAAAGTTTGACAATTTTTTGTTAAATATTGCCTTTAATACTAACAACAGATATAGAAAATTAGCCCTTGAGAAAATTTTGAATTTGTACAGATAAGTTAGCCAACATACAGATCAAGTTTTGCGCTATTTTTGCGCTATGGAAACTCAACCCGCTTCTAAACTTTTCGAAATTCCTTTTCTTGAATTTTCGTTCTAATAAACTTAACAGGCTAATGTTTTGCTCTGTATTTTTAAATGAACAGATTGATATAAAAATCGTTGGACCAAATTCACAATGTTATATAAATGTTCGAACTGTATTTTAGAAATATCGAACACAGTGAAAGGATTTATGTTAACATACAGTGAGACCCATAAAACTGTGGATTTATAGGAAGGCGACTTATATCATTATTTTTAAAAGTCCAGTAAACGTAAAAAACAGCATTTGTACGGTGTACACTGTATATAGACCCATGTTACTTGAATTACAAGCTAACTGTAAAACTAAGATTTCAAAAATGTCGCATTGTATTCCACACTTGTACACTATCTATATATATGTAATGTAATATGCTACCATGATTAGTACGATCCTTATTAGCTATGTTCCGCTATCTATTTTATCTATGTTCATATTGACCCTGACTGTCCATTCCGGTCGGTTCTATTTACCTGTATTAATAAAGTAGTAATGTATGAATAGATATAAAGCCTCGAGTTTTGGCTAGAGATAGAGTTAGTGAGACTGAAATTAGACTAAGAGTCAAGTAATCTCGGGACCTAGATTTATTACATATATACTTCACTTGTCTGGGTGTTTGTTTGTTTGACCGTAGGGACTCCATGGAAGGTTTATGGATGATCTAATTTTCAAAAATTTGCTGTATTCAAATAGTAAATGTTATCAAATGAAATAGAAGATGGGCACGAAGCGCCCTAAAAGCCTAGTTTATAAAATAAACTTACTAAAGTCCATGTTATCCTGACTTATGAGTTAATACTGTGGTTTCTAAGGGGTTTGAAATTAAAAGAAAAAGTGTAGAAACACAGATTAGAGATATTTTAAAAAAATGCTGAAAAATATTTAATCGGAAAAATATAAACAATAAGTAATTTTATAAGCATAACATTTTCCAATAGAAAAGACTCTAGAATGTATCATAGATAAAAACCAAAACTTTAGGAATACAAAAAACAAACGGATTAATTAATATAAACCCCAGCTCTATACCGCTGTTCCCATTCATTATGCTTTTATAGTAGAACCTCTTAAGTCTTTATACCCCCCCCCCTCTGAGCTTACCTTTTAATTTCCTCTCTAAACTAAAAATGTTTTAATTCTAACACATGCTATGTTTGCAAAAGAAATGAAGAAAGCAAAGACGACTTTACAAAGAAAAGAATAAAAAGATTAAAAAGAGTAAAAGATATAATCAAACATAAAGGATGTTTTTCATAGAAACTATGTCTCTCTCACACTCCAAAAAGCTTTTTTACTTTTTTTACTTTTTTTTAACATTACAAATAAATCTATAATTTTTATTTCTAAAAGTTGTTCATTCATCGTCGAAAAATATTAACAATCCACCACTAATTTATATTAAATATAGTGTAAACAATAAATATGATACTTTCCTTTTCCTTTTATTTCTATCCTTATATTTTTTTTAGAATTGGGAGGAAATAATCCCACAACCTCTACTTTTAGAGGTTTTTAAATATTTTCTCCTGAAACACTTAATTTTGTATGTTTTTTGTTATATTTCATAAATAAATAATTTTTACTTTACTTTTTACTTACATTAACCTCTTAACACCCCTTCCCCCCTACCATTCCCCCCTACCACCTAAACAAACGTCTTAACCTCCCCCCCACCTCTAAACTAACCTCTTATGCCTCTAACAGTAAAAACAAATAATTAAACAAGGAAAATTCCAAAAAACACAATTCCATTTTGTTACAGGGCCGGGGTACCTTTAAAGGAAGAAAGGTCAGAGACGACTATACGAAATATTATCAGTCTGTGATCTTAAATTCTAGATTTCCCTTTACTGTGCACAGTTTCTTTCTTTGCAAAATCATGTATTTAACCCTAACCCTGATGTGGTACGTGAAAATCAGGATTCGATAACGGAAGTTATTAATAATTAACGGAAGTTTTTGAAAAAAAGTTAATTATAAACAACAATACTTAACTGAAGTAATTGATAATTAACGGAACTTGATGACAATTCCCGGACTTTATTGTTAATTTACGGAAGTTCTTTAAAATTAATGAAATTTAATGATAATTAGCAGAAGTTGAGGTAAATTAGCAGAATTAAGTTAATGATCATTATCTGAAAATAATTATTATTAACGGAAGTAGGTGATAATTGACAGAAGTTAATAGCAATTGACAGAAGTTAAAGATATTTAAAGGAAGTTCTAGACAATAAATGGAAGTTAATAATAACGAACGGAAATAATTGAAAACAAACGAAAGTTAACGATAGTAAACAGAATATTATGACAATCAATGGAAGTTAATGCTAATTAACGGAAAATTCTTTATCGAACAGAAAGAACCGCTAAAAGGCCTAATCCAACAAGGACTACAATTATATACACAAAACATGACTGTTGATAAACAATTGCGAATGTCGTCTTCCAAATTCTGAATTAGAGATTGAAGGCTTTTTGCAGTTTAATTTATTAAAAACAATCTTTTGCTTGAATATATTTTACTTTGAAATCAATTTTATCATAACATGACTCCCATATAATATTTTTATTATTGTCTTTGGTATCAAACAACTTAAAAAATTATCGAAAAAAGCATTCAAAACTATTCACCAACTGTATGTTTCGCGGGACAACATGTATCTTTTTGATTTACAATCAGAAACCTTTTTCTAGCAGGACTGAGCCAAGGCTAAGGAATAGAAGTTTTGAACAAAATTAACGATTTAATTTTATCGGCCTAGCAGTAACTAATACATAAATTTGACTAATTCAATTCAAATTAATAAAATTTCATTTAGAAAGCGTATATTGAAATAAATTTAGCGAAAGATTTTATAACTGAAAATCACACTCAGAGAATTGGATTGTTTTTTTAGATTTTGATAATAATACTTTATCTTGTTACAGTGGCAACAAAATTTACCATATTATTTTACTTTCAGGGAATATATAAAAAAAGAAGAAAAAATCTGTAAGCTGTATTCCCATTTATACTTCCATTTACTGTTTAAAAATATATAAAAATATACTTGCATCGCTGAAATGTAATTATGATAATAAATAATTGAAATTTTTTTGTCCTTCAAAATCTATTCTTCAGATGCTTTACAGATTTTTTTTAACAAATTAAGGGTTATACTTGAAATTAGATCAATTGTTCCTTTAATGCTATAAGAGCTGTTTTAAACTTAGTTTGTGTTCAAACCTTGAAAGTTGGAACATTTGAAAGTTTAAATTAATTAGGTCGCTGGTACACCAAGCTCAGCAAAATAAGGACATCCAGTCCATGCAAGATTATACTTGTACGACTTTTAAACCTCGTAAATCCTATGGTTATCATCTTAGTTACATTCAATGTAAAAAAAGGAAAATAGAAAATAGAACTCATCAAGAAAAGATTTGATAAGTTTAAACTTATTTTAAATTAGTTTTTAGTTTAGTTTAAACTTATTTGAAATAAACTTTAGTTTAAAGTGAGATGGTTGGGGGGGGAGGGGGATAGTATTACAACCTCCTCTACAGAAATAGGCAAATAGGGTAGATTATATGAAGAGGGAGCCGGTCTGCCTTATCACGTGACTAAATAGCGTACAGGGTGTCTCAATAAACATGGGAACTAGGAGATGACTTGAAAATCGTCTTCGCTTTCCGATAGTTGATACATGACAATTAGAGTGTATAAATATACTTCTGAGCTTTTTAAAACGCCTTCTTTGTATTTTCAAAACTGACCGAGAGTTTAAAAAATTTCGTTTCTATTTCATGAATTCGAATCTGGGCAGATTTCATAATATCTCCGTCAATTTTAAATTTGGTGCATATATAGGGATTTGGGAACCTCAATTTGGAATTCCCAAAACTATTAGTTTTAATTATTTACTGTTTATACTGGAATACTACAAAAATTGTCTTCACGGAACAAAGACGATTTTGAGGTTGACACTTTATTCCAATGTTTTTGGGGAGGCACTGTATGTAGTTGTCAGTTAATTCCCATGTTCTTTGGAACTCTCCGTAGCAGACAAAATGGCGTCATTTTTGTAAAAGGTGAAGATTATTTTTACACTTTTTCCAGAAAATACGTTACAGACCCTTTCTTAATCTATTATTTAAAAGTTTTACGTTGTTCTCTTTGCAACATGATACAAATAATCTAAACCAAAAGTTTTGGTCATTTTCATTTTTATTCAGCAGACTTTCACGAAAGGCGACAATAAAAGCAATTACTTTGGAAAATACTGAAAGAACTAACCTTTTTATATTTTTTCCCCCCAATTTTTATTTAAATCTTTTTTTTTACCATGATGGTGCAAATCTTTTTATTTCAATTAAGTTGCTGTATATACAAAAAATAACTTTAAAATATTGAAAGTTTTTGCAAAAAAAAAAAGTGCATAGGGTATAACGTGCAGGTATTGGATACACCGTAACAGGGGATGGGTGGGAAATTTCAAAATGTTCAGACCCTAAATATATATAGTTGGTCAAAGAATTGTAACTACTGAGGATCGTCATAATTTACGTAAAACATTATGTTTAGTATAATTCTTTTTTAATAAAAAATATGAAGATAAAAACTGAAATATATATATATATATATATATATATATATATATATATATATATATATATATATATATATATATATATATATATAAATATATATATGTATATATTTATAAGAGGAAGGGGGGGGGGGCTTGCCCTAACTTTTTTCGAGCGATATATGATGTTCCAATCAGGGTTGTGACTTTGGAACAAGTTTAAAAAATTTATACACGTTTAAGAACAAGCTATTTGAAAAAGGACATCTGAGATCTGTGTTTTTGAAAGCTGAAAACAATGTTTCTCTAAAATCAAATGATTCCTTATATCGCAAAAACAAGTTTACATGAATCCTTTAAGTTATTATTCCTTATAAATCAAAATTTTGAAGAAAAGATTGAAACATATTTTGCTTGTTTTTAGAATCTAATGAACGTCATAACGGCTGAACCGATCGGACACACTCACATGATCCCAGTGAAGGTATATTGACGTCAAAATACAACATTTTACAGGAATTTATTTTTTATTTTTGAAAATGCGAGACAGAAAAATCTCCGAAATTTGAAAATAATAAAAAATGGTCCCTTTCAGAGTAACAGTTAAAAGCTAAATATTGGGGCGCTAAGCACCATAAAAAGTGAAAACTTCCCATTTCGCATTTACTCCGCTTTGAAATAATCATCATAAGGAAAAGTGCGTCCTAAGGTACCAGAGCTGGAAACTTTAGAATGGATAAACTTTAATCCTGACTTCTTGATCCGAATATCCACTGTGGAAACTTTTCATTTTAGTCCTAATCCACTCTTTTTCTCTCTCCTTAGATATCCGTTAATTGTTTTCTCCAATGAGAATATTTCTGTTCTCTCATTGGTTGCCCGCTTTTCTCTGATCGGCTGTTACAGTTTCTCAAATGATTAAATACTAATTTGAATTTTATCGTTTTTCATACACTTTTAACATAATTTTGCAAGATTATGTTAGTCTGGAGATTATCAAAAAGAGAGGATTAAGCATTAATCCCGATATCCACCATTCTAAAGTTCCCAGCTCGACAGGGCCGTTTTCCTACAACTTCCTATTTAATGAACTCTGGATGGAAATGACCTCGCTGCCTTAGGACTGGACTTTTCCTTCCTTTTTGAGGGATTATATTCTGCTTCAAAGCAGAGTAAATGCGTCATAAGAGAAGTATAACAAGAAGGTTTGGGCTAAACTTCCTATTAGAGGGAGAAATCAAGCTAAACTGTCTTTTTAAATCAGGAGTCTTTACGAGGCATTCCATTGGACAATGGAAATACAGAGTGGCAACTTCTCATATGTTCAATTTCCCTAGCGGCAACTTCCCAAAGATTAGGTTAGGCTGCAACAAGGGCCTAGCGCTGCGTCTGGGATGGGATAGGGGGCCGAGCGCTGCGTCTACGATGGGATAGGGGGCCGAGTGCTGTGTGGCTAGGATGGGATAGGGGGCCGANACTTCCCAAAGATTAGGTTAGGCTGCAACAAGGGCCTAGCGCTGCGTCTGGGATGGGATAGGGGGCCGAGTGCTGCGTCTACGATGGGATAGGGGGCCGAGTGCTGCGGCTAGAACATTCTTGGAAAGTGGCCGCTTCTGACTTTGCACATTTGGTTTGGGAAGTTGTCAATTGTGAAAATACCAATTAGGGATATTGTACTTAACATCCTACAAACCTAGTGGCTAAAAACTTATGCGGTGAATTTTTAGTAATTAAATATATATTTTTACCTGCTACATAGACCCTAGAAGTACAGCTCATAGAACTTTCACCCATTTTATTAGAATTTGATATTTTGAATTTTTAATAATCTTATAACTCGCCCGCCATGTTTTAACACTGTAATAAGGAAATGTAACTGATCAGGGAATATTAATAAAAACATTTTCCCCAGTTAATTTTGTATGTTTTTTGTTATATTTTNCCCCCCGGATAATTTATCTTCCATACTACTCCTTTGCAAAAATTCGACTGATTGAATCTCACCAAACTTGGCAACTTTACAATGCAATAATTTTGCGAAAACTAAGTTCTTGGTTGAAAAATATTTTCTATTTGTTTATAAAATATTAAAACATGAAGAAAACATTAAGGGGACTGTTTAAGTTATAATTTCAAGTGACTATCCTTTAACAGTAACCTTTCATCCATTTCTAAGAATGAGTGAGATATCCATTATTTACTTTAAATATTGGCTATTTTCATTCGTGGTTTATTTTTATCTAAATTAAGCTTGTCTGGGTGTCTGTTTGGGTGTTTGTCTGTATCAAATAAACGTCAAAACGTCTGAACCAATCAGGCCCAAATTTTGTGTGGGACCTCACGTAGCCCCAGGAAAGATTTTTGAATGATCAAAATTTCTAATATTGGTCTCCATCAAAAATCGATTTTCATTAAATTTTTAAAAATTTTAAAAATCCACAAAAATTTTTTTAATCCGCGAACTTCTTTTGTTTTGTTTTACGATGTAAGCCGCGGCTCAGATTCTTTAAATTCGGCCTGGAAATTATGAACAGACTGTCATAAATATCAAACTAATTTTCACATCCCTAACATTATTTTGCGTTATTTCGAAGAAAAATGATTTTAATTTCGAAATGTTACACGTAGTCACTTTTATATACTTTGGATGTGAAACTTAAGAAATTGAGTCGCTGCCACAAAATTAAATATTCTAATTGCTACCTTTGATATTTTAAACTTGGATAATTTTTGGGACATTAGGCTGCTCAGATATAGGGATAAAACAATTAGAGTTCGTGGCAAAGACTCAATTCCTTTACATAAAAAATGTTGTGTTGATATTATTCTGTTTTGAATATTTACTACTACTGGTGTCTGCACTGCGACTGTTATTGTTTTTATTATGTTTATAACCTCAGCTTTAACTTTAATCAAATCAAGGAAATGTATACAGGAATACACTGTTATAAACTCAGCTTTAACATTAATCAAATCAAGGAAATATAACCAGGAATACACTGATATAAACTCAGCTTTAACTTTTATTAAATCAAGGAAATATAACCAGGAATTGCACTGTTATAAACTCAGATTTAACTTTAATCAAATCAAGGATATTTAACCAAGAATACACTGATATAACCTGAGCTTTAACTTTAATCAAATCAAGGAATTATAACCAGGAACACACGGATATAAACTCAGCTTTAACTTTTATTAAATCAAGGAAATATAACCAGGAATTGCACTGTTATAGACTCAGATTTAACTTTAATCAAATCAAGGATATTTAACCAAGAATACACTGATATAACCTGAGCTTTAACTTTAATCAAATCAAGGAAATATANAGGGGGAATAAGGGAAATAAGGACAGGGAATAATTATGAGAACCAGGGGGAATTAAAAAAAATTAGGAATTTAAAAAAGCATTGTCAAATAGGAAAACAAAAAAAAGTATTTTATTTTTGGTCCAAAAGTTTTTCTTTTTTACGGATTCCCTTAAACTTTTATTAAGTTGAGTTTATAGCAAAACCCGCAAACTTAATCAAGTCTAGAGTACTCACTTGACACAGTAGGGTTTCCAGCGAACAAAACTTTCGAAAAAAATCGAAAATTTTCTCTCGCATTTTCAAAAACTTTTCCACGAAATTTCGCGTTTTTTTGCGAAAAAACGAACGGGAAAATGCCAAATTTTCGCGAAACGATTTCCCCATTTCGCAAATTTACAAATACACTGCGAAATTGTTTTTACCCTTCTATCAAAATAATAATTGAACCTTAAAGGGACTGTTAACATGTTTCCAAGTGACCCTCAACTTTTAAAGAGTTCCACTACACACCCGATTTTTACAACCGTCGTTCTGCTTCAGGAGAACATCTAATTGTAAATTATCAGATAGAAAAACTGTGCTACTTTTTTACTGAAAGGTTTAATATGGTCACTTTAAATTACTTTGTCAGTCTCTTTAAACATTTACAAAGTTCAGAACTATATATTCTATATATTCGCATTAATAACATTTTTTGCATAACAAAAGTTTGGTAAAATTATTTTACCTTGGTTGAAAGTTTTGGATTTATTAAAATTGATCCCACTTTCAAATCTAATAGTGGTGTTTTTTCGACCTTCGCAAATCCGCTATACTCCACTTCTGACCCACGCCAAATCCGCTATACTACACATCCGACCTATTAGCACGTGGTTTTATAGCTGCTGTCATGCATGCAGTAATAGCGGGCAAAATAACTGGAACGAATAGACTGACATTTTTTAAGGGAATTGTTGAGTACTTTAGTGGTAACATATAATAAAGAAAAAAAATCTTATTCCAAATTCTGCCTTATTTCTAAATTCGATTAAAAAATTCTTCTGGCAACGCGCGCTGGGCACTTCAGCTAGCATAAAATATGATAATTGTAAGATTGTAGGAGATATGAAAAAAAACTCACTTTGAGCTCTCATTCAAAATAAGAAATGACTCAGAGAAGGTTTTTGGCTGATCAAAATTTCAAAAATTTGCCTGCAACATATTCGATATAATAAAATTTTGAAAATGCAAGAAAGAACTTGTCAAATCATTCGTTGGGATGTTTAGAAAGATGAAAATTTCCCTGTATGATAATTGAAGGACTGCAGTATGGTTTTGGTGAATTATATTCTTTAATAGATTGTGTATTGTGTATTGCATCAACCTACGGAACTGTGCTATATATTCCTTTAATAGATGGTGTATTGTGTATTGCATCAACCNCTGAAACACATTAACTTCAAGGGGTACTTTTGTGTGGAAATTGTGCAATTCTGCTTGTGCGCAAATTTTTTTTGCGTTTTTTGTATATTTCCGCAAAATTCGAGTAACACATTCTGCAGATCCCAAAACTTAAAAAAAGTATTGATTGGAACGGCAAGTTGTTGATATCTGCAGGTTGAGTAAAAAAAAGTGTGATTTGCGGCGCCTAGTGCAAATATGTACCTTTTTTTGCAACTCTCCTGGATGGTGTTTTTCCAATATTTTTTAAAAATTCGTAATGTTTTTGGTACTTCAATGGCTCAAAAAACTCCGCGAACTTTTTTTCTCTCAAAATCAAAAGTTCATAAAAACAAAAATCGCAATTTTCAGTTCTCGTATAATTTTTACGAAAAAGAAGGGAGTCTTACGATCCAATCCTGAGAAATACCACACGGTACATATATTAGGTCTTTAGGGAAATCGCTAAGTAGCGAAACACCAAGAATACACTGATATAACCTGAGCTTTAACTTTAATCAAATCAAGGAAATATGACCAGGAACACGGATATATACTCAGCTTTAACTTTTATTAAATCAAGTAAATATAACCATGAATATACTAAATACTGATATAAAATCAGATTAAACTTTAATCAAATCAAGTAAATATATCCAGGAATACACTGATATAAACTCAGCTTTAACTTTAATCAATTCTAGGAAATATAACCAGGAATACGCTGATATAAACTCAGATTAAAATTTTATTAAATCAAGGAAATATAACCAGGAATACACTGATATTAACTCATCTTTAACTTTAATCAAATCAAGGAAATATAACCAGGAATACACTGATATAAGCTCAGCTTTAACTTTAATCAAATCAAGGAAATATAACCAGGAATACACTGATATAAACTCAGCTTTAAGTTTTATTAAATCAAGGAAATATAACCAGAAATTAGAAACATTAATTTAAAATTTTAATAATAACATCTAATAATCGAAATTGAGAATATTTTATTAGAATTGAATCTAATTTTGCTAAAAGTAAGTTATAAAATATTCCTTTATTTTAACTTTCATACGTCTTCTACCAGTGTAGGCTTGAAAAAGTTTACAAAAGATTATACAAGGCGTAATAAATAACACTGGATGAGCACTGTTTTACCCAACGTGATACCACTGTTTGTAGAACCACGTTTTCCATTTGTGAGATATTTTTTGTTGAAGGTTTGTAAACTGATTTATCAATGAATTTCATCCAATTAATGGGACCGAAACAAATTAACATTTTTAATCGATTCTGAAGAAAGAACAATTTTTCGAGAAAACCTTTTTTCTGCTTATTTTTTTATGTTTAAAGATTATTTATGCATTTGATCCACTACTGTACAACCAAATAGTACAATATTACAATATTTTTTAACTTAAACTATTAACTTAAGGAACTGACTTGAAGAATTTAACGCAGTGCAATGAAAAACAAATCAATGTATTAAATTTTTTTCTACCATGATTTTTAAAAGCGAATTCCTTTTTTATTTCCTTGGTCAAACAAGTCTAATAACAAGTTAACAACAACTTAAATAAATTTACTTTTTAATTCTAATTTTTCTTAAGTTAAACAATTCTTTTTCTCCGACCAACTTTCTTATGAACAAAAAATGCAAACACTTTATTTGCTTTTCATAAAAAAGTAAATTTTTCCTGTTTTTTCCCTTTCCTCTTATTATAATATGATTATCATCATTCTTATTATTATTATTATTTTATCTATATAATAAAACAAGATATTCGTATATATATATATGTTGTCTATAGCCGGCCAAACGGCTGGACCGATTGGGCTGAAATTTTGTGTGGACACTTATGGGTGGCCGGGAGGTGTTTAAGGCTAAAAAAATTCGAATTTAATAAAAAAGATTTTCGAAAAAAATTTTCTTCAATTATTTTCTTTTTCCACGGGCAATGCCGGACCCTTCAACTAGTTATTATTATTATTACTACTTTTAATATTATTACAGTTACAAGTTTTACACTATTATCAACAAAGTACAAAGAAATTGAGTCTTTGCCAAAAACTCTGATTTTCTAATCCCTTTATCTTTGCAACCCAATGACATAGACCTTAGATATTTCAAACTTTGAATTCTGTTTGATAAAATGATCTAAATTTTAAATATTGAAGGTTTACACCATTATGTTGCAAAGATATAGGTCAAATATATTTTGATTTCTACTATATATATTTTCTTACCTCCAACCCACACGTTACATTGGAATGTCGCCTTTACTGCGAGGCCCTTAAAGTAGAGAATGCAATAATTTATGAAAAATAAGAATAAATTATTTTATTTACCTTTATGTTGACAGATTGACACACGTTATTGCTCATATTTTCTGGATGACTGAAACACATTAACTTCAAGGGGTACTTTTGTGTGGAAATTGTGCAATTCTGCTTGTGCGCAAATTTTTTTTGCGTTTTTTGTATATTTCCGCAAAATTCGAGTAACACATTCTGCAGATCCCAAAACTTAAAAAAAGTATTGATTGGAACGGCAAGTTGTTGATATCTGCAGGTTGAGTAAAAAAAAGTGTGATTTGCGGCGCCTAGTGCAAATATGTACCTTTTTTTGCAACTCTCCTGGATGGTGTTTTTCCAATATTTTTTAAAAATTCGTAATGTTTTTGGTACTTCAATGGCTCAAAAAACTCCGCGAACTTTTTTTCTCTCAAAATCAAAAGTTCATAAAAACAAAAATCGCAATTTTCAGTTCTCGTATAATTTTTACGGAAAAGTTATTTAAATTCTCTAGTTCTTTCCTTCATAGTATAATCTAAAGTAATAGATATACGCTGTTCAGGTGAAACCTTAAGAACCATTGAAAAACAATTTTTCCGTAAAAATTATACCAAAAATTTTGGGCCATTGAAGTAAGTAACGTGTATCCTGTATCCTGTATCCAGTGGAATACATTTGGACATAGTAACGTGTATCCTGTATCCTGTATCCAGTGGAATTCATCTGGACATAGTAACGTGTATCCTGTATCCAGTGGAATAAATCTGGACATAGCAACGTGTATCCTGTATCCTGTATCCAGTGGAATACATCTGGACATAGTAACGTGAATCCTGTATCCTGTATCCAGTGGAATTCATCTGGACATAGTAACGTTTATTCTGCATTCGAACTGTATTATTTATTCTACATTCTGCATTCTGTGTCCTGTAATGTATAATGTATTCTGCATTCTGCACGCTGTGTCCTGTGCTGTATTATCTGTTCTGAAATCTACATTCTGTATCCTGTACTGTATTATGCATTCTGCATTCTGTGTTCTGTACTGTATTATGTTTTGGAGACAAAATGCAGAATGTAGAAGTCAGGATAAATTTTACCCCTGGATACAGGATATATGTTACACGTTACTATGTTCAGATTTATTCCACTGATTACAGGATACATGATACACGTTACTATGTCCAGATTTATTCCACTGGATACAGGATACATGATACACGTTACTATGTTCAGATTTATTCAGCTGGATACAGGATACATGATAAACTTTGCTATGTCCAGATTTATTCAACTGGATACAGGGTACATGATACACGTTACTATGTCCAGATGTATTCCACTGGATACAGGGTACAAGATACACGTTACTATGTCCAGATTTATTCTACTGGATACAGGATACATGATACACATTACTATGTCCAGATTTATTCCACTGGATACAGGATACACGATACACGTTACTATGTCCAGATGTATTCCACTGGATACAGGATGCATGATACACGTTGCTATGTCCAGATGTATTCCACTGGATACAGGATACATGATAAACGTTACTATGTCCAGATACACGTTACTATGTCCAGATGTATTCCACTGGATAAAGGATACAAGATACACGTTACTGTGTCCAGATGTATTCCACTGGATACAGGATACATAATAAACGTTACTATGTTCAGATTTATTCCAGTGGAAACAGGAAACATGGTAAACGTTACTATGTCCAGATGTATTTCACTGGATACAGGATACAAGATACACGTTACTATGTCCAGATGTATTCCACTGATTAAAGGATACAAGAAACACGTTGCTATGTTCAGATGTATTCCACTGGATACAGGATACATGATAAACTTTACTATGTCCAGATGTATTCCACTGGATACAGGATACAAGATACACGTTACTATGTTCAGATGTATTCCACTGGATACAGGATACATGATACACGTTACTATGTCCAGATGTATTCCACTGGATACAGGATACATGATACACGTTACTATGTTCAGATTTATTCCACTGGATACAGGATACAGGACAGTATTGGCTTTCTACTGAATTTAGTTTTGTTGAAGAATATCGGAACCAAGATTGTTTATCCAACACAATATTGGAGAACTAAGGAAAACGTGAGAGGGTCACGGTCGCCCTGAGCCACCCAGATTTGTTCTGCACCACCGAGCCTCCGCTATGCAGTTTAAATTTCATGATAAAACTTCAATAGTTTTTTTACGCGGAAAGCAAGAAAGTAAAAAAAAATTAAGTGAATTCGATTAAACAAATAAATCTTGTTATGCAAAATAATTGTTTTAAAGAATTATCTTATTTTTTAATTCAACAAAAATGTATTTCTTAAATAATTGATTTTAACCAGAGAAAGATTAGAGTATAGAATTTGTACAGGGATATTCCACAGTCCCCTCAAAATTTGACGAAAAGGGCAACATCTAGGGGGGGGGAAAGAAAGTTTTAGATAGATACTTGCAATCATCCAGAACAAAAAGTTTTATCAAAAACTAAACTTAAAAAGTTTTATAGAAGTTTTTAAAAATATGCAAAAAAAATCATTTCTGACACCCCTAGGCTTTGTACGCCAATATAATTCACCAAAACCATACTACAGTCCTTCAATTATCATACAGGGAAATTTTCATCTTTCTAAACATCCCAACGAATGATTTGACAGGTTCTTTATAAAAAAAACCGCGACCGTATTTGTTTTTGTTTAAAAAATATACAAAGAGAAAATATTAAAATAAAAGATGGGCGCGAATCGCCCTGAAAGCTTAGTATTATTTATTGGATAATATTAATCATGCAGGTTGTATACAAAAAATCTATACTAATTACTTGGAAATAATTATTGGAAACAGATAATCTTCGTTTAATATTATCAATTGTTAGTTTTTTTCAATATACATAAATGGTTAATTTTTTTCAATATACAAGTAAAATATATAGTTAGTTGGACGACGAAATGTATGGTGTGTTAAAAAATGCGAAAAAAGAAAATTAATTTGTTTATTTTCAAAAGTTTTCAAGTGAACGTCATTCATTTTGAAGCCATTTTAAATTACACTATAGTGAATATATTCGCAGTTTACAAGATAGTAAATGACCGAAGTTTGAGTACACCCTTTCTAACTACGTACTTTGTACACGTATACGTGGGCAAATAGGGAATATTTTTCAATCGGCATATCTATGCCTGAATATGAACAACAAGGCAATGGAAAATATTCTTCAAAGAAACGTACATTTTCTCAAGGAATTCCAGCTTGCTATCTTTTTATTTTTAGATAAACATTGGAAATGGTTTGCGCCACAAACTCTAGTTTATAAATCTCTATATCTTTGCAACCCGATGTCGTAGACCTTTAATATTTCAAACTATGATTTATGTTAGGTCAAAAAGGTCAAGTTTGAAATATCAAAGGTTTACTCAATCAGGTTTCAAAGATATAGGTATTAGAAAAATTGAGTTAGTGGGAAAAACTCATATCCTTTTGAGTTTTAAGGTTTACTAATCGAACCATGTTTGAAAAACAATTTTTTTGTAATTTTTTTATCCCAAAATCCCAAAAATGCCTATAAGAATAAAGTTTTAAAATAGATTCGTTAACAGTCGTAAAATTAACAAAAATTTTCCCGTTCGTTAATTTTCTCATCAAAACCAATTATAGAAACCTTTAATGGGACTATACGTTGTAATTTAAAGGGAGTGACCAGCTATGTAAGGTAGTTGAACTGAGTATGCACTTTGCAGTGATGTGGAAAACTTCTTTCGGATTCATTTGAGACATATTAAACTTTTTAAAGATCTGTAAATCCTAAGTTTGAGTGCAAATTCGACGTTCAAAACTCCTACTTTTGGCTAAAATCGATTATTTTGTTTTCATTATTATATTGAATTTCTAATTTTCTTTGAATTTATTCGCAGATTTCTTCAAATTCTTTCATTGTCGTCTTTTCAATAAAAATTCTAGAAAATCTGCGAAAACTGTAGTTTATTGTAGAACTTTTTTATATTTTATGTCGTCGTTATTTAATAATTTAAAAAAACTAATTCTGAAAACGTATTCACCCCCAAAGTAGGAGTTTTGAACATCGAATTTGTGCTCAAACTCAGGATTTACAGATCTTTAAAAAGTTTAATCTGTCTCAAATGAACCCGAAAGAAGTTTTCCTTAACACTGCATACTCAGTTCAACTACCTTACATAGCCGGTCACTCCTTTGAAGGACCCTTCCATTAAAAGGGCTTGTCCAGTTAAACCTTAATCTTCTCAATGATGTAGAAGATATTATTGTTTTTTATGTATTAAAAACGTATATAATCCAACGTACCTTTAAATAGAAAACACAATCAGAATTTTTCAATTTTTACATCGAAAATCGAGAATATTTCATCACAGACATTTGTTAAAAAGATACCGTTGTTAATCGGACATGCTTCTCTTTTAATTAGAATTCCTCTTGAAATTTTATATTTACATCCCCACAAATAAGTCAAGATGGAAATAAAGGTTTTATTTATTGGAATATGTGTTGGTATCACAATGAGACAAGGATACAATACCGCAACTAAATATATAAAAACCCCGATCTCGACTAAAGCTTTGGAAATTCCTCTGCAGGGTAAGTGAACAAATATTTTTCGCTCCTGAACTAAATTTTTCCTGTCACAAAATGCCAGTCTTCCCGAGTCAAGATTAACTACAGAAAACGCACTGTATTTCTGTCTTCTCTACGTAGGGTTTAAGCCAGGTCTCTTCAACGCGAGGTTTCACACTTGACTAACTATTTATTGAAACATAAGGTTACAGGTCAAATAGGGTGACCAACGTGACAGGCACCCAAATAGGACATGTGTATATATATATTTACAAGGTTCATGAATCTCATGAACGATAAAGTTAATCTTTTATTTGATTACGAAGTGTGCATAAAATGATAATAGTTATTAGAAGGAATATAGATAAGGTATCAGGTTTCCCTGATATAATACTCGGGGGTAATAATGTTACCTGCCAAATAACTCTCATTTTGCTGCAGAATAGCTGCTGCTAACGGTTAACAAACTCTATGTATAAGCAAGTGGTCTCCAATCGGGATTCCGATGAAACTAAATTGCATGCAACTGTGCGGAATTCACGCAACTGTGCGGAATTCCATGCAACTGTTCTTGAATTGCGCAGAATGGCGATGAAATTACAGGGCCCGCAATTTTACATAAATCAAATCCATTTGAGCAAGTGATGACTGATGACACATCAAACCACATGTTTCTTTGATTGTATAATCTTCATGTAAATATCTTTGTTCAGAAATAATTTGCCCCAATGAAAAGTTATAGATTATTAAAGATTAATGAACATTTCTTTTGACCTAAAGTAGTCTTTTTTGTTGATTTTTGTTTGTTTAGAAGCTAAATCTGATCTTCATTTGTCTGTCTGCAAACAAGTTGATTTTGAGGAATATTTTAAGAACACAACAACTGCAGGGATGGATTCATAATATATTTTATAATATTGTGCGCGTGATTATTTGAATGCACAGTTCATCCTCAAATTCAAATTCATTAAAACAGTGCAATAAAAAATAAATGTGCTAATATGTTGAATTTAGCCCTGTGCTATATAATGTATTTTCTTTTAATAATTCAGGATATTTCTACAATAATTTCATCACATTAGTCAAAAATGAAATAACTTTTTTTATTTCTTCTTTGTCCAAAAAGTTTGTGATATTTAGAAATAACCACAGTGTATAAAAGTTTACAAGATTATCTTACACACTAGTTTTTTTGGCATGATGTGTTAAAAGTTTTTGGATGGCATGGGACAAAATACAATCTAAAAAACATATTCTAAAAATTTTTTAACACTGAACCAAAATAATAGTGTTTAAACAGATTTTTATTCCACCTTAATACATTTACCTAGTTCTTGTAGATGGAAACACACCTTGGGTAAAATGCAACAGAGAGGTAAAGTTAAAGAATTTCAAGATTTTTAAATTTGTTTTGCAAACTACAGTAGACATCTTGTATCCATAATAAGACTGAAAAAGGCCATTAGATAATTTGATCTTTTGAAATTCTTTTCGTAAATGTTTGTAATAATATGGAATTTTTTAAGGCAAAAAGGAAAAGTATTTTGTACATAAACTATTAAATGTTGCTTAAATTTTAAAACAAAATTTTCTTGAGAAAAAAAAATTATTCAAAAAAAATACCATGTTTTGCATGAATTCAAACCTAAATAAAAACATGAGTAAATTTAAATCAGGCATCAGTAAATTTAAATAAGTGAGAGTAAAACTTTTTTTGAATTTTTTAAAAAGAATTTTTCAGGTTAAGAAATTTGTATGATTGGAAAAAAAACTTCTTAAGCTGAAAATTTTAAAAGAAACTGACTGGGTTGTCAGACTTTTTCTAATTTTTCTTTTTTCGTCATAATTATCTCAAACATTTTGGAGGGAATTCTAGTTTATATTTGATCTTACTTTAATTGTTAAAATGCTAGAAAATACATTTCTAAAAGTTAATTTAAAAGTTAAATTCTTCCCCAATACACAACAGAAAAACCTTATTGGACCAATCCCCTTAATTCTAATATATCTTATCAATAATTTTTGACAAAAAATTCACAAAATGTTTAGAACATTTCTTGTGGGTTAGATGAACATTCAAGATCAGTTTTTCTGGAACAGGTTTTAGCTGAGACAGGAGTCACATTTAGGATCTCAGATTTTTTATTACAATTTGACGGAGTATTGATTAACAGTACAAATTGGATTTCACAGTTGGAAAATAAAACTTTAAACTTTAGGTATAGAGATAAATGAAATCAAGGGTTTTAGAAAAGGGGTCTTTTAACCTATTTCTTAAATTTTGCTAGGAAGATGCACTTATTTTTTCTGGCAGTAATTCAAAAAATATGCAATAGCCATCGTTGAATTAGCTAGTACAGACTCTGAAGTTTTATCATAAAGGAATTGAGTCTATGCCAAAGACTTAAATTTTTTTATCCCTATATATTTTCAACCTGATGCTGTAAACTTTTAACATTTCAAATTTATTATTTTTGTTCAACAGAATTCAAAGTTTGAAATGTTTAGCATCAATTTTTAAAGTCAATTTTTAAAGGCACAGACTCAATTCCTTTACTTCAAAATTTAGAATCAATGTACTTTATGGATATTTAAGGCTAAAAATGTACCCATATGTTGGTAACTATGCACTGCTTTGCTATACTTGGACTCAAGAGATCTCACATTTCTCAAGACTAAGAATTAATCCTACTAAAGATGCAGGTGAACCTAATTGATTGATTCAAATAAATCCAATTTATTGATCATAATAAGACATTAAATATTTATAATTTTAATTATAAAAGATTTATATTTTGAGCAGGAATGGTAAATTTGTATGTGCACAAGAAAGAACAATTTCTGGCGGATTCAAAAAATGGACTTGTACAGATTCAGTCGATCAACCATATAGAAGATACAGAACTAACCATCAGAGTCAGTAAACTCATTTCTTCTCTGAGCACACAATGTGAAGAAGAAGCTACTAGTTTTGACTCTTGTGTGAAATATTCCACTTATCTTCAAATGCATGATCAATGTAATCGTTCTTATAATACTAAATCTTTAATGAGAAAAATGCTGGATTTAGATAAGACTGGAGTGCACAGTTGCCCTATGTCCTGTACCCAGGTGAATGTTGGCATGAGGCTTACTCCAATAAACTGGCTTGATGTATTAGTGACATCAAAACACTTCATTAAAACGTTTGCTCCTGGATATTACATGACCATCCCATCTGCAATTATTTATACTGAAATGTATGAAGGCTATACCTTAGTTTCCTTCATTGCAGAGTTTGGAGGATGGGTTGGACTTTTCCTTGGAGTCTCATTATTTGGAGCTGTTGAGTTTACATCTAGCAAACTTTGTAAAGTAAACAAGAATATGTGCTGCCAGGTTTTGTTTTCAAAATGTCTCACAATCTTGAAAATAGCATGCTCAATGGGAGTTGCAGTTATTCTTGTTAAATGTTGTCTTAAGGTAATTGAAGGGGAGACTTCTACAGACATCTACATAGAAAACAGGTTACCCAATATTAGCATTGCACTGTGTTCAACCAAGAATGTTTATAATGGTAGTGCTTACATTGGTAATTCCTCAAGCTTCTGGACCAACCTAACAAAAGTTAGTGACAGTATAGCACAGATAGTATTTGTATACAAAACTGGTGAACTTGTCACAGCTTTTGACTCAGAATTTGAAGAAAATTTTACCAATGTTTTTTATACTCTCAACACACCTCAGTTGAACACATTTGTTGAGACTTGTCATACAATGGATCTAAAGCACTGGAATAGAATTAAGAGAATGGAAGTCATAGCAAAGAAGGAATCAAGGGTGTATGTTCATATAACTGGTCAGCTTCTCAGGTCTGGCAGACAAGGTTTAAGCTTCATGAACAAAGAAACTATCAATATAAACAGGTGAAACATTTGTGTGTATTTAGGATTGCCAGGGTCTAATTAAGTTGGTAACTTGTTAGTAATTTGGGTAGGGATACAAAGGGATCCACATTGACCAGACCTCCATGTATACAAAGCAAAATCTAACTTTTATTTCCTGGAATATACCTTATAATTTAAAAATAGCTAAAAGAAAGGCTTGGCCGTACTAAACACTGTCAGGGTGGGGGTATTGACTAAATGCAGTATTAAGAGATATTTTTTCATCATATAAACAAAATTTTGACACTATTGAATTATTGATATTAACATTGCAACCCTGAAACCAGATTAAGATGTTTTATTTTGTTTAAAAGTTTGAAAATCTCCATAAAATTTGTTTGAAAGTTAAAAAAAATATATATCTCCTCAATCAAGTGAGGCAACAAGGATGCAATGAATATAAAAAGGGAATATTACATTACCTTGGCTTCCCTCCACCTTGTTGGGTCCCACCCAAAGCATCCCCTCATAACACTTGTGATGCTTTTGAACCCAACAAGGTCTTGGGAAGCCTAAGCAATGCAATATTCCCTTCTATATTTACTGCATCTCTATTGCCTCCCTGTAAGGAAGAGATAAATAGTTATTAAAAGCATAAGTGCACTTGACCTCTGAGACTTGGTTCTTTTAGTGAAAACACTGGATATGTTTCCTTTTCATCACATTTGTTCCACCTTGAGATTTTGAATCATACAAGGATGTTTAAAGATGGATACAATGAACATTATTCCTATGATGACTGTATTCTAAATAAAGTGTCAGAGAACTTTCATGATCTTGACATAAAGGATATTTTGAAATCCAAGGATAATAGGAGGGTTTCAAAAGGCTTTGATGAATCACTGTTTATAATTGTTGCTGATCAATTGGAAAATATAAGAAGACAAGGTGGTTGCAATGACCCAAATCTAAAGCTTCAGACAACCTTCACCCTCACAAGTTTGAACAATTTGAATGGTGTGAGTACATTTGAGACTGGTAATATTCAACCTTTTAATTTTGATCTTGAATTTCCCACATCAACACTGATAAAAGAGGTAAGAGTGAAATTTCTAAGATAAATTGAAATTCTGCAAAATTCTGAAAAATTCTGCAAAATTCTGCTAAATTGCATTAATTTTTATAACACTGCATGTAATTTAGTTCAAGTGAAAGTACATTTATGTTGGAAAACCTACTTTAAGCTTGACCTATTAAAGCCAAATGAATTTTTCTAATTTTGCAGTTTTATTAGGTTTTTTCATCTTATGGCATAATAACTCTTATTGGAGAAGTAGGAGGATGGATAGGGTTACTTCTAGGATACAGGTAAAATAAATATTCTGGTTTTGTGTACTTAAATAAGGTTTGACAGACATGATTTTAAACAGCTTTAAGTTAAAAACAAAACAGATGAGTAGGTCAGGAGTTCTTCATTTCTAGAATTGTGACTTAATGATGTAAGGATTGACTAAACCTATCCATACTGTTTGAGTGACCAGGGATCAATAAATTTCCATAAATTAATTTTTTGTCCCGTTCCAAGTGATTTTTGTCAAAAGCCAAATTAATATTTACATTTCCACCAGTCATTTGTTCATAATTCCATCCCAAAATTTAATTGCTGGTCCTATAACCCAGAGAAAATCTTTTAACTATTTTTAGTTGTTGCTTTTACTTTTAATCCCAACAGTTCAATTTTCTGTTACAAATAGCTTTTTGTGGGATGCCATTTGGGATTGTGTTGGGAATTATGTGATTATTGGTAATGACCATGTGTGAACTTAAATACCTTTTAACTATCTTGATTTTTAATATTCTTTAAGATTGAATCTTGTGTTTAGTGTGTTAGGTTTTGCATATGTGATCAGGGGTAAACTCAGTCAAAAAGTTGGATTCAAAATGTTTCTTTTTATTGTTATTGTACTCTCTGCTGCTATACTCTACCAGTTAATACTCTCAACACAGAAGCTGGAGAATAACCTGACAGGAAGTAAAGTTGAATACATGGAAACAGATCCTAATCTTAACATTTCAATATCAATCTGTAATTCTAAGCTCTCCTGGCCTATAGATAATATTACAGAACTGCATAGGTTTGACTCAATATTTCAAAAAGGAAAAGAAGATACTGAATGGACAGAATATCATGATACTGGGTCTGAAATGTATACATGGGAGGAAAAAGAATACTTTGTTTATTTATGCAAAACCATGAGTTTTACTGGAGATGAAGTCAAAATTGTTCATCTAGGCGGTTATAGAGATGATGCAATTTTTCTTCATGATCACAGCTTTCTCACTGGTGGAACCTCTTTAAAGCTTGCAGGACATGTGTTGAATGACAACAACATTCTCCTTTTGAATGCTAAACAGATTCAAAGGATCGAAGAAGAGAATGTTTGCTCTTCCTCAATTGAATTTGACTTATGCAGAGATGATTTTATTAGAGAAGAATTTAACAAAACCTTTGGATGCATCTACTTCAATATGAAGTAAGAATACACTTTTACAAGTTTATACCTGTGCTTATTTTGCACAACAATATTATTTTTATGTTAGTTTCAAGGAAGTACATTTGACTTGAATAAAAATTAAAAAATTCTGTTAAAAATTTGATGACAATTTTGTTAAGGAAGTTGGGAAATAAATTTGAGAAATGTACTATGCCAGCAAAATATACCAGTTACAAAAAAGTTCCACTAACTACTAAATCTGTATCAGAAATGCCTTCATCAACACCAATTGTTCCTGTAGCAGGAATACCTCCTCCTCCACCACCACCACCACCACCACCAGCTCCATTACTACCTCCAATCTCAGGAATAATAACAGTCAAATGATTCTAAATTATTTTTTGAAACATTTACATTGAAAATAGGTTTAGTTCAAAAGAAGGAAACTTAATGTTGAAATATTTTTAATAAAATAAAAATCCAGCCACATCAAATTGTCTAATTTTGGCTCCACTAGGGAGTGACTGGCAATGTATGGTTTTATAAATTTATTCCAAAACGACAAAGAAAACTGCAACAAAATTTCTACAGTAAACTTATTATATGTTTAGGAACATAGCTCTCATTACAAATTTGTCAATAAATTAATATTAGAATAAATTGTTTCTTTTTTGTCATTATATTGATCTTCTTAAACTGTATAAATTTGTTTGCAGATTTCTTCAAATTCTTCAAATGTTGTCTTTTCATTAAAAATTCCAGGAAATCTACAGAAAATGGCTTTTATCACTGAAACATTACACATACCAAAAGCTAAAAAAGATTGCTTATTTCGATGACAAGAGTTATCTTTTATTTTCTCAACCTGTTCCTAAACAACTAATTAGTTTACTGTAGAATTTTTGTGACATGTTTGGTGGTCCTCATTGAATTATTTAGATAAAATGGATTCTCAAAATCATCCCTCTAAAAATTAACAATCTATGAGGATTTTAAAGATTGCATTAGTGTTCTTGCAGAATAAATATCCACTGTTAAAACGGCTGATAGGTCTGAAATGAATCCTAAAAAATTCTCAATAATACTGCAATCTTAGTTCAACTGCCATAAATTGCCAGTCACTCCCTTCAATCTGTCATTACTTCAGATGAATATAATTCTGCTAAGAATGCGTATGAAAATGAATTGACAAAGCTATCTAACAACTTTAAGCTTGGTCTGAGTAAGTGCTTGCAGCCCTGTAAAAAAAGTATCCTCAATGTGGAACTATTCTACACTGAAAAATCGGTTTGTTTATTTTACTTTCTTAAAACTTTCTTTTTCTTCTTATTTTTTTTTGTTTTCTAGAAAACATTATTGAAGTATCTGATAATCAGGAAGCCAAGGAACATTCAGGTTCTGAGGAGTGAGTACATCTACACATTCTGGGAGTTTGCTGCAGAGTTCGGAGGCTGGGTTGGAGTACTCTTTGGATTTTGTGTTCTGGATATTTTCAATCTTTTCACAAAATGTGTCAGCCTCATTTTGTACAAATATCAAGCATAATGTCTTAATCATAAGACTTATAACATATTGAATCGTTTAAGATGTGTTAGCATGAATTATTTTTATTGTAAATTCTGTATGTTTTGCTTAAGTAAACGAAAAAATATATATATATATCCATGTTATATCAATGATTATAACAGGTGGATTTTTTTAGTTTTGCTAAAATATGGAGGACCTTCTAGATGTGAAATTCCTGTAATTATTTTTTAAAGTCATTATCTATTTAAGCTAAGATGGTTAGCTACTGTCTTCAGAGCAAATTTACTAAATATCTGTATATTCAATCTTTATCTATTTAAGAAGTAAAAAAACAAAGAGTTTAAGTCTTTTAATATTTTTTAGATTTCTTTCAGTTGTACTCCCCCCCCCCCCCCCCCCAGAAAAAAATGTTAATTATCCTCTGTCAAGAGTTTTGGGACAAGATCTTTGTCATTTTAAAATGTTGCTCTGCAACATCTTTGTATAACATGTGTCAAACTCATTAAAAATTATATTCTATGAAGCTATAAGGCTTTCCAACAAAAGGAAAAATGATTTCATGAATATATATATATATATACGTCTAGGGCCTGGCCGGCGTTGCCCGCGGAAAAAATTAAAATAAAAGTGAGTGAGTCTCCACAAAAAATGTTAGCCCAATCAGTCCAGCCGTTTTACCGGCTATAGGCAACATATATACGAATGTCTTGTTTTATTATATAGATATATATAATGATAAATTATTTTTTGCAATACATTGTAGCACACCTTTTTGGGATTTTTATTATGACTGACTTCATCAATCTGCATATCTAAATTATTGACTAAATATCAAAAAAAATTAAACCAAATAAAATTATTTATTGCTACAAAAACATTTCTATACAAGGGAATTGAGTTTGTTTGTGTATTATGGAAAAATTGTTTAAACAAAGTGATAAGAATTTAAGTATATTTGAGAATATGTAGAAAAAAGTACACATCTACTTTTTTACGTCATTTTAGATTACTTATCAGAAAGTTTCGGTTCAATGCTGCTTTTGAAAACCCTTAATTTTTTTTTTCAATCCATTGTCCATATGATAGAGATTGGATACCAATCTATCAATACTAATTTTATTTTATCAACATATCTATCTAAATCTCATGTAATATTTATATCATATATTTTCTTTAGTAATTTGTAACACTAGCTTGGGAACCCAGCGCTGCCCAGGTTACTAAAAGTTACTCCCGTCGTTTACCCGCACTTGAACGATTTTACCGGTAAATTAAATTTTCGCTATTAAAGTCAAACCACTCAAATTAAAATCTCAAAACCAAGCTAAGAACATTTCCGTGGCTCTCCCGAGTTCCCTAATCAAAAATTGAGGCAAATCGGTGTAGGGGTTCCTGAGTTATATGATGGGATAAACAAACAAACAGACAGACACCCACCCAGACAAACAGAGAGTCCAACTTTTTATAATTAGACGAGGCTCTCTCATTTTTAATCAGCTTGAAACTTCTTGACTTCTAACTTCGCCCCCCATTGTTTTTTTTTGTTCCTGAGCTGGTTCTATTGCCACTATCACCTTGACATTTTTTCGACATTTAAGAAACAGTAATTAAATCATTTTTTGCTATACAACTTTTTAAAATCATATACACAAAAAATTCAATTTAAACTTATGTAGTGGCATACGTACAATAAACTGAACTGCACTAACATTTCAGTCTCAAATGCTAATAAAATTGAATGTAAACTTAATCTTTTGTTTTATAATATTCATTAGCAGCATGATAACCAGAAAACTCTGGCATAGGAAGACGACAGTTCAGACTCAAGCAGACCCATGTAACTGGACAAGTGATTTAATAAGTTACTAATTAATTTGGTTTGACTTGTAACTACATCAAATTAGGGTTGTTAATCGTTTTTGTAAATGATCGTTAAACGATCGTTAAGCGATCTTTTTTTGTTTCGTTTTAAAAAACGATCGTTTTTAAAAACGACCCACTCGTTTTGAACTTTTAGAAAACGAATAGCGATCATTTTTGAAAACGATTGTTTGTATTAAAACGATTTGCGACCGTTTTTTATACGATTGTTTTTAAAAAAATGTATTGACAATTATGTTAACGATCGTTAACGAAGGGAAGTCATTAACGATCATTAATGAAGGGTCGTCGTTAACGATCATTAACAAAACGACGAACTTTATCAAAACGGTCATTTTTGGAAAAAAATTACATGCAACTTTATTGAATGTCGTCTTACATGAAGTTTCACAGTTGTGGGGGAGTTAAAACTCCTTGATATTTTCTTTAAAACTACTCAATGATAAGTACAGATGTCCTTCAGGTCGGTTTCCTCTCTTCTTTAACGATCGTTAACGAAGGGGTCGTCGTTAACGATTGTGAACGAAGGGTTGTCGTT
The DNA here is from genome assembly GCF_000591075.1 of Eurytemora carolleeae. NCBI lineage: Eukaryota > Metazoa > Arthropoda > Copepoda > Calanoida > Temoridae > Eurytemora > Eurytemora carolleeae. The sequence goes on from NW_019397420.1 coordinate 45,933, forward strand.
AACGATCGTTAACAAAGGGTTGTCGTTAACGATCTTTAACAAAGTGTCATTGTTAACGATCGTTAACGAAGGTTCGTCGTTAAAGATTGTTAACAAAGGGTCGTCGTTAACGATCGTTAACGAAGGTTTGTCGTTAACGATCGTTAACGAAGGGTTGTCGTTAACGATCGTTTACAAAACGACGAATTTTATAAAAACGATCTTTTTGAAAAATGATCGTTTTGAAAAACAAGCGTTTTGAAAAACGATCGTTTTAAAAACGACCATTTTTAAAAAACGAACTTTTTAAAAAAATTGATCGTTTAGTTTTTGATTTTTCGTCGTCGTTTTCAAAACGAAACGATCGTTTCTCTGAAAAATGAAAACGTTAACATCCCTACATCAAATACATTGTGATGTTGTCTTTCTGTACCATAGTTTTCTGGTTCTCACTGTAGCAAAATATCTGATTTTGATTAAACGAACCCTACAATTTTAACCAATATCCAATATCCAATATGAACAAATGAAAAATTTATCATATTAAATTGTTAATTAGTAGCTTCACCACAAGAAACATTAAAACTTGAAAACTGTTGAAACAAGTGACACATGGGCCTCGATTATTTTAAAATCAACAGAGATATTTAATTCCATTCTTGTATCTGCTGCATAAATTTGTAAGTCGAACAGTTAAAATTATTGATTTTTAGTTAGAAAAGTAATTCCAATGCACGCAATTCCGCGCAATTTCACGCAATTCCATGCAATTCCGCAAATATTTAATTTCTTCCTTTTTTGCAATTATAGTGCAATTGCGCGCAATTAAATATCGCTAGCGGAAGCAAACATTGCTCGCAATTCCGTGCAACGGAATTCCAATTGGAAACCCTAGATTCAATTGAAAATTTAATGTGATTAGCTTAGTTCATGCGACATAATTGAATTATGCTATAAAACATGTACGTAGATAATTATACTGTGTGGTATACATTTTCTCTAATCTTGTGAAATATGTAATACGATGGTCTTATTCATGTGATATAGATATCATCATAGGAATTGAACAACGTCAACTCTTGTTAACTTTGTAATATAAGCTATAAAATAAAGTTAGTTGATTCAGACTCTGCTTTTAATTATGTTATCTGAACCCTAAGTAAGCTTGAAAGACAGCTTGGTACTTGTTGAATTATACATTATAAGTTGGATTGCCTTATTGACTTTCAGTACTGGCATTTAGTGTTAACTTTGTGGCAGGCATTGAGAGTTGCCTGTGTGGCATCTAGAATTGCCTGAGCGGCATTCAATCCTCGTTGAATTAAACGAGTGGAATTGCCTGCATTGGCATTGAGAGTTCCCTGTGTGGCATCTAGAACTGCCTGAGCGGCATTCAATCCTCGAATTAAACGAGTGGAATTGCCTGCATTGGCATTGAGAGTTGCCTGTGTGGCATCTAGAATTGCCTGCATGGCATTGAAAGTTGCCTGTGTGGCATCTAGAATTGCCTGTGTGGCATTCGGTCCTATTTGAATTATATGGGTGGAATTGCCTACATGGCATTGAGAGTTGCCTTTGTGGCATCTAGAATTGCCTATGTGACATTCAGTCCTTGTTGAATCATATGAGTGGAATTGCAGGTGTGGCATTGAGTATTTTGAATGAAAATCTAAAATAAGCTTCTATTTTCTATGCTGAAGAAATATTTTTAAAAGTTTTTGTACAATAAATTTATAGGCGTCAAACCTTATAGAAATCTAACGTATGGCGTAACGTAAGCAACATGGCGTATTTTCCGCGAGAACATTTTTTATATTTTTGAAAAATTAAATTATCAGTGTAAAGTAAATAAAATTTTTCATAAAATCCTTTTATTTAAATGGTAAAACAACATTTTATGAAATCTTATTAGCATTACTGGAGAACTTTTTTTATACTTTTACGAATTTTTTCCAAACCTAAAATGTACATATTAAACTATTTTGCTCCTTTAATGTCTAGTTTATGTTAAAAAAAATAGAATTTATGATAATGATAATGATAAGCTACAATATTTTACAAAAAACGTTTAATTTTTCAAAAATATAAAAAATGTTCTCCCGGAAAATACGCCATGTTGCTATACGCAGCGGGTCCATACGTTGGATTTCTATAAGGTTTGACGCCAAATTTATGACTGAAAGTAGTTTCTATAAAAGCCTACAGCAAATTCAGTTTGAACTTTTTTCCTACATATATTAACCGTACATATAACAGACAGAAATCTGTCTTTTCAGATTCCCGTAAGAAAGATTTTTTACCGTTATGTTTATAAAAAATCCTGAAAAATGAACAGTTTTAACATCAGCAGATCTACGAGTAAAGTGTGTCCAAGGGTGGTGCAAATAGATTATTAAATACAATAGGTGGCAACGAGAAATCTACCAATTATACACTACGTCACAAGTGTCAAATATAACAAGGAAAACGAAAATTTCTCACATTATTTGATTGCTCTTATGTTTCTGTAAGTTAAGCATTTTCTTCTAAAACTATCACTATCACAAAAACTGAATTGACACTTGTGACGTCAGAATAAAGCTGTACTGAGAGTGTACACATTTTATGATGCCATCTATTGTACTAGAATCTATTTGGGGTTGCAGAATGGGGCAGGTTGCCAATGGTATGTTTTACTGCATTAGTTTCAGTAAAGATCGGTACTTTTCATTTCACACAGATTCTTCTGAAACATATATCATAATAAATCATTGAAATTTGTCCATCATTATAGATAAAAAACAGCTGCATAGATATTGGCGAGGTCAGGAGTTAGGACACTTATTATTGTATAGATGGATCAGAGTAAGATCATAGATCTTTGCCTCTTTAGATGAAAAAAGAGCTGCCATGCATAGATATTGCCAAGGCCTTAGGGCCTTTATCATTGTACAGCCAAAGCAGACTCAGAGTAAGATTATAGATATTTGTCCATCATTATAGATAAAAAAGAGCTGTGTCGATATTGGCAACCATTTCGCATCATTTTTGCATTTCGTTTGCTTACAAAAAATGTTAAAATTTGCGCGAAATTTTGCTTCTATCTGCTTCGCAAAAAATGCGAAATTTTCGCGAAATAGAAAATGCAAAAGTTTTCACAAAAAACTGCCAAAATTTCGCAAAATAATTTTCGCATTTAGTTTGCTCGCAAAAAATGGTACTCTGTAAGTTCATCAAAATCGACGTTTAAAATCATCAATTTTGGTGGGTACGTTTTGAGAATCTGTTTTTTAAAAATTATTAAATAACTTCTACAAAAGATATAGTAAAAATACTATAGTAAGCTAATAAGTTGTTTAGGAACATATTTCTCCAAAGAAATTTGTACATAAATCGATGTTAGAATCAATTATTTCGATTTCATCATTATATTGAAATTCTTATTTTCTATGAATTTGTTCGCAGTTTTCTACAAATTCGTCAAAAGTCGTCTTTCAGTAAAAATTCCAGAAAATCTGCAACAAATCTTTGTGAATAATGAGAGATTACAGAAACAAATAATTGAAAAAGATTATTTATTTTTGATGATAAGAGATAATTTTTATTTTCTCAAAATGTACCCACCTAAACTGATGATTTAAAACGCCGGCTTTGAGCTCAAATTCAGTAATTATAGATCTTTAAAACGTTTTATATCTCTCAAATGAATCCTAAAAAAAATCTGTACAATACTGCAATCTCAATTCAACCACTAGACATTGCCGGTCACTCCCTTTAACTATATAATTAATAATTAATAGGATTCCTTGCATAATATGAAGAGAATACACAATACACACATCTGACCTAATGAAAAGATAAGATAAAGTACATCTGTATACTTCATCATATTATATAAGAAAAATGTCCCATACATCAAAAATTGTATAGGTTTTTAGTTTGTAAAAAACATGTAGGTGTTGGTGTGTTTACTTTTTATATTTGGTTTAAATTGCTTAGAATCTTTGTAATTCTAGAAAATTGGGATAGTTCCCTCTTTCGGATACTTTTCTATTAGTTTTTTAATAATAAAATGATTTCTTTTTTCCTCTTAAACAAAATTTTTCATCGAGTTTAATAGTAACTTAGTTTTATTTTTTTCTGAATTGGGGGAAATAACGGACTGTAAGGGATTAATAAATTAATTTTTAGGTAAAAAGTATCATTCCCTCCCAAAAAAAAAAAATATCGACCCCCCCCCCCTGCCATTCACTGGGAGATGTAATTCTTAAAACATATTATTATTATTCTTTTTGTCAAGTGTGTTGTGTACTCATCTTATGAATATTATATCTTATCTTATATTTATATAAATATCATTCATGAAATAAATGCCAGTATAAAATTTTCAGTAGCCCACACAATGTGGATGAAATCAGTTTTCCAGTTTGGTTTCTTCCTATCTATAAGGTAGTCATATTTGTACAAAAAATTATGTATTGTTATTTTATAACTTAACATTCATTGCATTGATATATCTCTGGTTTAATGCTTTTATGACATTATTTTAAAGAAATTTACTAGCATAGAAAGAAATCTTGTGTGATGTGCACTGATTCTTTTACGTAAAAGCCATTTTTGACCAAATACCTTACATAATAAAAATATTGGACTTGTTATGCGCCAGATTTCATATTTATTTTTATTATTTAGTTTACAAAAAAATATATTTTTGTCTTTATTACTTAGGGTTATTAGCATTTCTGTCACTTCTCAATAAAAAGCTGTTGGCTTTCTAAGATAAAGCCAATATTGGCCTCTTGGTATTAAAAGGGTTAGAATTATCCAGTTTGGGAGTTAGGTTTCCAACTAGGCAAATATTACCTGTATTTCATTTTAATTTTAAGCAAGATACAAAATTTAATAGTTTGAAAAGCTTCTTGCAATGTACTAATGCTAATACTAAGCACACTTTTCTTAATAGTTATGGACAAGAGACTTCAGATGCCACTACTCTAGACATGGACCAGTTTGCTTGGCTTACTCCTTTGTTTGGCAACATCTCAGAGCAGTGTGAACAGGATAGTATCCTCTACAGAGATCAGCTCATCTCAATTATACCAAAAGGGAGGGCAGACCCAACACCAGGCATTCCTCCTGCACTTCAGATGTTTGATGCCAATGGAAGATTGCCCATGGAGGGATTTCTCTCAGATTCAATAGATATTGGTCCTCTTGACTTATGCCAAATATTAAATTTAGACTCTTGTTCTTTACCCAATGCTATAAGATATGTAACTTTAAAACTTCCGATTGGGTTTACTTCAAACCCTGGAAGCTATGAAGAATGTCTCTCAACCACTGAATTAGAAACAAGATACTGTACTGTAAAACTAAAAGGGCCTGATATTGGAATAGGTGGTGGTCTTCCAACTCGACCTGGAGGGCGAAATTTTATTCCAAACCTTGAAAATTATTCTCAACTTCTTCAGAAAATTGATCTTTTTAGACGTTCAAAAAATTTAAGTCCACAGTTACCAGCTTTGAATCTGTTAGATCCTCAAAATTTCAACAAAACTTTAGAACTTATCTCTGAAGCTTTGGACATAGATGAAGAAATGGAAAATCTACAGGAGCAGATTCTATTACTTTTTGTTTCTGTCTACAGTGCTATTGGTCAACCTCAGATTGGAATGTGTTTTCCTAAAAGCTGTTCTGCTGAAGATATTAATGAAAACTATAAGGTGCTGACTGCAAATTCTTTTAACCCTATAGAGATCACATTAAATGGAACAACATTTCAAATACCCTTGACCAGTAACCTGACAATTGAGACAACGGCTAAAATCTGCTTTACTAATGAAAACAGAAGTGGTGTACCAGACAAAATGCCTCTTGTGAATATTTTGTTTTATGCAGTTTTTGCACTTATTGGTGTGTTTACAATTGCTGGGACATTGTATGATCTACTTCAACCTCATCTTAGTAAAGACAAGAAAGAAACATCATTCTTTTTAAAAATTGTTCTTTGTTTTTCAGCTTACACAAATGGAAAACGTCTGTTATCTACAACAGCTGCTGGCTCAGACCATCTTGGCTGTTTGAATGGTATGAGGTTTATCAGTATGACCTGGGTTGTCTTAGGTCATAGTTTTACATCATCTTTGGCGGCCAGAAACATTGGAACAATACTTCCATTATTCACTGGGGGTGCAGGTATGGCATTCGAAGCAGTTCTTAATGCACTTCCATCAGTAGACACATTCTTTTTAATGTCTGGAATTTTAACAGCCTTTATCTTGTTTAAAGAATTAGATAAATGTGGGTACGATGGAACAAAGCACACCATCACATTTATCATGTACTACGTTCATAGGTATCTGAGGCTAACCCTGCCATATGTTCTAATAATGGGAGTAGTAATATCTGTATTACCGTACACATTTTATGGACCTGGTTGGGCCACAGTGGTCAGGGCAGGGGAGGACTGTAAAACTAATGGATGGGCCCATTTACTTTACATTCATACATTACTGAAATCAACCGCAGATCAAAACAACAACACATGCATGATAGTTACATGGTATTTAGTAGATGACATGGTGTTTCATTGGTTTTCACCTCTCATTATATACCCAATGTTCTTTGCATACAAGAAGACCAAAAGACATCTGTATGGACTTGCCTGGTGGTCATTTGCTACTCTTTGCTTTACATTTTGTGTGTTCTACATAGCGTATACGACCCACCAACCTCCTTCAACAGCTACCAATGTTCCTGGCCTAGAAACAAATTATACCTATCATGTAAGTTTCTACTTTGCTCCTTGGACAAGATACCAGGCATATCTGGTTGGAATACTATTAGGATACATCCTGCATCATACCAGAGGAAAGACAGTTACAATTGATGAGAAAGTAAACATCCTGATGTGGCAGGTGGCATTTCTTGGGGCTTTTGGGGTGGTATATGGTCTTTATAATGTTAGAGCTTCTCAAGAAATGACTTTGTTTGCAGCCACGATGTATAATACATTTCAACGACTGGCATGGAATGGAGCTCTTGCTTGGGTTATTTTTAGTTGTGCCAAAGGTTATGGAGGAATGGTCAATGATTTCCTTTCCTGGTCTGCGTTTGCACCATTGGCCAGATTAACCTTTTGCACATACCTCATTCACATGGAGATAATTAAAATGTTTGAAGCATCAGTTCTTAGTTCATTCCCAAATGATTTTAGCATGTGGACTCAAGTTTGGTACTTTCTTGGGACATTGTTGATATCATTAACTGTTGCGTTTGTATTTGCGGTAGTGTTTGAATCTCCCAGTGTTAGAGTTGAGAAGCTGGTTGTGGAATCCCTCTTATCATCAATTGTATCCGGTAAATCCAAAAGCACATTGAACGGTCAAACTTTGACACTGAAAGCACCATTACAAGCTTAACATTAGCAATGGGAACCATAACAAATACAGTTACAGAGGAGAGCTAAATTTTCCAATAAGCATATCAAAATGAGACTGATAGTTAAAATAATGAATGCCACAAGCACTTTCTAGAAACCATGATAAAGATACATGTACCTTTGAATAAATAGATTTTTGATATTAATACTTTTATACTGAGCTTATTAATGTTAAAAATTGAAGTATGTATTATTGTATATAAATTTAATATGGATTTAAATAACTGATTGAAGAAAGTGCTAACATACAATGCCTTATATGTAAATGAAGTAAAACTATAAGCCAAATTTAATCAAATTGTTTAATTGGTTGAACTATTTTTAGACATTTTACATACCTCCAGTGTATCCTTAAAGGGAGTGTTCGTGATTAATGAAAGGGGGTATAGGCATACGGCGAAAAATAAGCGCTTTTGATCGCTACTGATCTTATTTTCTATCTGTTGCGTCTAAAAGGAGAAAACTGTTAAAAATAACTTGTACCAAATAATGTAGCATCCATCCAAATTGAGAAAATTGTAATCCATGACTTGGATCATAAAAAATAAATTTAATATCAAAAAAATTATTTAGATATTACAACCTTTAGTCATCGATTATTTTTTGATGCATTCGCATATAGTGATATTTCATAATATTTTGTATTTGTTTTATAAAACGCCAATTAGTTTGACCGGCAGGTGTCTTTGCTCTTGATGCTCTTAACAATTCCACGTGGGAGAGACACCTAGTGGCAATAAATAGTTGTTTTAAGTGCATTGTATATAAAAAAAGAAAAAAATAATATGAAAAATTAACTATATACAAATGTGGCGAAAAATAATCGATGACTATAGGTTGTAATATCTGAATGATTTGTTTGAATTTGAATTTGAATTTGTATATTGCAATGTTCTCAAATTGGATGGATGCTACGTTATTCAGCAAAAGTAGTTTTTAACAATTTCCTCCTTATAGACCCAACAGATAGAGTAAGATTAGTAGCAATCAAAAGCGTTTATTTTTCGTCGTAAGCCTATACCCCCTATAATTTTTCGCGAACACTCCCTTTAAAGGGACTGTAAACTTACAAGTGACCCCTGCATGCAAAGTTGGCATTGTCCAATTTACAAATTTTGCGTTTCCTAATTTAAGATATGTCTGAGAACCAAAATAGAAAAGCAGATAAAGCTGACAATTAAATTAGTTTTCTGTTTAAGGATAAAGAAAAAGACCTAGTTTTAATTTGCATTTCAAAAGTCTTTTAATGGTACAAGGTGTCCCAATAAACCTGATTTTAGGAGTATTTCAGCTAAAACAATTTACATCCAAAATTATGATCTACCATTTTTGCATCATCAAAATTGACAGAGTTATAGACAAATCTGCCCAAATTTCCAATTATTAAATTTAGTCAATTTTAAATATAAAAGAAGGTTGCAAGGCAGAGCTCAGAAGACATACAATCTTTTCATGATACACTTTTTGTCCTTTTATCAATTATCGAAATTAAAGAAGACTTTCAAGTCGTCTCTTAATTCCCATGTTTATTGGGACACCCTGTATAATAGATGCTTTGTCTGCAGAGGAACCATGAATGTATGAATAAGAGATAAAAAATTCTGCGTTCTCTGTACTAGTTCTTGCTGGGTGACCCTGTTTCTCCAATCAAAATTAGGGGCAAAAACGGTCTAGGGGTTCATGAGTTATGATCAGACATCCATACTAACAAACAAACAACCCACTTAAACTTTTTATATATAGACACATATTTGAAGCAATGGTGGTTCTTACTTTACTTAATTCAGAAATTTTGCTATAGAATTTCTAATTTATAACATTTATTCAAGTTTAAATTTGCCCGGAAATTTGTCTCTACCGTGTATGTTTGCAATTATTGAGAAAGCTAAATTACTAAAATACAGGCTGTTTCAATAAACATGAAAAGAAACTCTTTAATTAAATATCCCTATATTTTTACAACATGATGGTGTATAAACCTTTCATTAAATATCCCTATATTTTTACAACATGATGGTGTAAAAACCTTTAATTAAATATCCCTATATCTTTACAACATGATGGTGTATAAACCTTTAATATTTCCAAAAATTAAATATCCCTATATCTTTACAACATGATGGTGTATAAACCTTTAATATTTCCAATTTAGACTATTTGATCTCACAGAATTCATAGTTAAAAAATCAAAGGTCTTCGACATCTCAATACAATATTTGAAAAAATTAAAGTTTGCGGCAAAAACTCAGTTTCTTTAGAGATGACATTTAGATCGTCTTTGATATTTGACTGTTCACTTATTTAAGATTGTATTACAAAAAGGTCATTTTATGCTTTCTAGCTTCTTTACTTCATAGAAAGGTATTCAGTCTTTGCCAAATTTTCTAATCCCTATATCTTTGTAAACTGATAATGGAAACCTTTGATATTTGGTTGCAAATATATAGTGATATAATAGGAGCTCGGAGTTTGCGCTTTAGAATAGATTTCTGTACAATTTTGATTTTACTTAGAAAAAAAAAATTCAAACTTGATCTTGATAAATTTTAATGGTAAAAAACGCAGACTACATTTCGGAAAGCTCAATTGTGGGTTTTACTGGAATATTACTTTATTTTTGTAATGAAAAAAATCTACGTGGATCCATGCTTTTTGAAAAGCCTTGCTTGAAAATAAATTTCTAAAACATATTTCTGGTTAAACAGCGTGACTTAATGTTTGTTTCAAACCATAAAATAGTTCTTTAAACGCTAACGCAGTGCGTTCTATATATTATCTATATATATATAAACTTTGATTGTCTGGGTGCGTGTTTGTCAGTTTTTACTTCAAAGCAACTGAACCGATCGGACCGAACATTTTTGAGGCAACTCACATGGCCCCAGGGAAAATTTTTGGATGCTAAGAATTGCAAAAATTTGTCTCCAAAAAATTTAGATTTTCATAAAATTTAAAAATTCACGAAAAAATATGATAAAATCCGCAAACATTTTATAGTACCTAAATCTTTGAAACTTGATGGTGCTAACCTTTGATAATTCAAACTTTAGTAATTTAAGTAAAATATAGAATTTGGGGAGTTATCATTGTTAATCATAAAACACAAAGAGGACTTGAAATCACTTACATAAAAACTATGTTCTTCTCTATATCATTCTAGGGTGTATGCACTATACAGTCTACTGAGAAATCTATGGTTTCCAGTTTTTAAAGCCTCTAAGGTCTATGAAAATGGGTGGTAAAGATATAGGGATTAGAGAATTAAAGTTTGTTGCAAAGACTCAATTCCTTTTTAGTTCAAATTAGAATTAAATGTAGAGAGCAGGAAAACAATAGATTTCAGCTTGATCAGGGGAGGGGGGATGGGGATGGGGGGATTTAACAGTTCTGTCAATATTTCAGAAAACTGTGACTTTCGATCACAATTTGACCCCTTTTACATAATTTTATAGCCTTTTATCTGAAATACTTTTTTGTTGGCATATATATTTTGAATGAAAAAGTATAAAATAAACAAATCTGTAAGTCTAAAGACTGTTGAGTTATAGACGAAAACACGGTTGATTTCAAATAAAAGAAACCGAATGCTTCTCTCTCTCGTTAGTTCAGGGTGCCCCCTCTGAACGCATCTGGACCCCCCCCCCTCATAGTCACAGTTAAAGGTATATATTACTTTCCAGTATTAGTGGTTTACCATATTAGCAATTAAATGATCTTTGTTGACTCTAAGCCCAGTAAAGCAGAGTCTACTGCGGGGCAACATGGTTTTAGCATTAAAGAGATTGTAAACATTATTTTAAGTGACAACAGCACTTATAAAGGGGCATTAACACTTCGTTTTCTCTTGAAAAATTGATTTTTTACAAAAGAGGTTTCTCAGTAAAAGTGATTTACACGTCAAATTAATGAAAAAATTGTCAGAATTCAACACGTTTACATAAAACTGAATATGCATTCCTCATTATTACACAGATAAAGGTTTAAAGGGTTCCATTGCGATTTGGGAATCCGATCTGTTTCTAGAGGGTTACTTTTACTTATGTCAACAGTGCATTTAATAGATCATAAACATGAGAATTAAAGAGGTCGTCTTTTATTAAAATTAGATTGAAAATGGTTTCTCTCATTCCATTTATTTTTTCTTCGATAGCACTTTTCAGCAGAGCAGCTTTAGGAATATCAACTTTGATGAAATTTTTCCCTATACCTATTGGGAAGGGGGGGGGGCAATAACTTAAAAACGGCTTGCACGAGAGCGTTCAGACTTCTTTTCATTTCAAAATTTGTAATTTCGTAAAATCTGCCTCTCCCGCTTTTCCACAGTTTTATGAGCCCCACCCTCTAAATTAAAGGTTCAAGTGTTTTAGTTTTCATAGACTCTATAAATAAACTTTTCTTCCTTTATTCTAATATTTATATAGACTCAAACTACTACATATATAACAGCCATTTCTTCTCTCAATGTTCCCATACTTTATACTAAGTATATAGTCTACACTTAAAATGACAATCATTCTTTTTTAAATGGCATAAAGGGGTTATAAAAAATAAAACTCCTGTTCAATAACCATATATATAAATAAAGGGGTAGGCTATTATATCAATACAGTAGACGACATTTTTATTAAATTTTGATCGTTACATTCTTTTTTCGAATTACAAGTTTACAGTTAATCAAAGAGAAGCTTTTTTAATTGATAGCCATTCTTGACTTCTAGTTTTAAATGTATCCATACCGTTTAACAGCTTGATTTAAAACAAAATTGAAATCGAAAGTCGTCTAATTGTATTGATATTATCGCTTACCACTGTGCACAATTTTTATTTCCAAGAAACGGAGCCTGGAACGCTTGTGTTGAATACCCAAAATCCCGGCTGCTTGATTTCGATATTAACAGTGGGGGCAGTTTTGAAGTTCTCTTCTTATCTCATTGATAACAATCAATCAATTAATCAAGAGTTCTAGTGGCTGTTGTTCTATTTTAATAACTTTCTAAAGAAAAAAATTTAAAATAAAACGTTGAGTTCCTAGACTTTTTGAAAAACAAATTTTTCTTTAAAAAATAATTTTTTCTTCAAAATTGTTTTTTTTCAATTCCATGGGCAACGCCGGGCACTTCAGGTAGTAAGTTTTTATTTCTAAAACATAGATTAATTATAAATTATTGTAAAAGTTGATTTTGAATTATCAGACCTTTCTTCCACGAAATATTATAAAAGGTAAAAATTAAATGTTTTTCTAAATATATGATTTTAGTCCATTAGTTTTCTAAATATATGACATTAGTCCATTAGTTTTCTAAATCCGGTGTCATGCATAAAGACACTACCCTGGGATGGTTCACCACCCCCTAATGTTTAAGCTCTATTTTAGCAAAATTTTAGACATCAAAACCGATGTTTTGAGACGTGCCAATATTTAATAATGTATTTTGATTGGACAAACACTATATCTCGAGTAAATATTACCTGTTTGATGATTTGAAAGAAAGACGACAATCGAGAGAACGTAACTTTTTTCCTTTACCCTTTTTAAGATACGTTTAAAAACTAAATGCGTATTAAATATATGTTAACTTATAATTTTGAATTTTTTAACATTGCTTTTTATGTCTAACATAAAATAGTTAAAACTTTAGGGGGAGGTGTTTCCATGCAAGGGAGGTGTCCCAATGCACTACACCGGTGTCATGCATGTTAACACCACTTTAACCAAATTGCAATGTTTTGAGTACACTTGCTGATACTTATTATAATGAATTTAGATTGGATAACGTGTTAAAATTATCTACGTCTTGGACAATTATTTGCTAATAACTTTTTTAAAAAAGTTTTCACCCTTCAATAATACATATATAGCTTAATGTGGATCTATTTATGTACACTTATAATTCTAACTACGAAATCGATTAGTTCGAATAATCAAAGATACAGGAATTTAAAAATGTTGAGTTTGATTGAAAAACTCAATTTCTTCGGAACGTTTTAAAAGTCCAAAATTCTTTAAAAGTTTTGTATACCACGGGCTTAGTGCGTTTAATATAGTTATGTATTCATTAGAAATATATGTAATATTTGTATTTATTTATATTTGAATTTATATATTTATATTTATGTTTATTTATAAATAGTACCCAGGAGAGATGTATTCTATCTGAAGTCGATGTTTTTAATCTCTTTGAAAACATTTTTCTCTCAAATATCGGATAAAAAGAAACTCCTGGGTTGCCTCAATTTATATTCAGTAAATGCCAGTAAATCTAGATGGCAGAATTGGTTTTTAGGTTTAGAATTTATCCGTAAACTTAACTAAACCATAAAGGAACTAACCAGACATTATTTCCTGTGACCTTTTTATTTCAAGAATGGCGATTCATTATTAACCTTTATACTTATACTTATGGGTATCCGGTATATAACAATATATGTATATTTTCATTTGCAAACTTCAGATTTTTATTTGACACAGAATTAAATTATTGTTCAACTGAAAGTTCGAGGATTTTGCGATCACATTTTCGCGGATGCTTAAAAATCACATTAAATTACTACACAACGGCTAGTTTATAGCAATCTCATTTAAAAAAATCATTAACACAACTGCAATATAAAAACCAAGATATACCACAGTTTCTTGGTTTGAAGTTATATGAGCTCAATACAATGTATATATATCTATATATATATATACATATATGCGTAAAAACTTTAAAAATGTTGAATACAGTATATTTCCTTTGTTATGATAAATTCAAGAAATTAAATTAGAAAAATGTCGAAATAAGCATGCCGTTATTATTACTGGTCCCCTTTACAGGATCAGGGTAGCAGGATCCTAGGAAGGGCGTAAAATCTTGATGAGACTAAAATAAAAAATTTTGGAGTTTGACGCAAGCTATTAAGTAGACTTTTTAAAAGTACATTTTTAATAACAAGTTTTAGGATATTAATTTTTAAATGGACTTCCTACAACTCTGCAAGAAAAACGAAATAAAAAATGTATGAAATGTTTTTCCAGAACTTTTCCTGATTCTGTCGGAGAAGAAAAGAAAAGTTTTGAGATGTCGTCATTCTCCTCCCACCAGGTAATACAGTAGGACCCATCTAACTGTGGAATAGGAAGACGACTTTTAGATGATTTTAAATATCAAATACAGTAATTGTTATCAATTATCGATTGTTTTCTTTATTCTTGATATCAGAGTTTGATAACGTTGGAAAAATCGGTTCTGAGGGATGGAGGGGGGGGGGGGGTGCAGGAAAGTAATTATACGCTTGCTGTAGTTATTTTAAAAACATGCTTTTTGCAGATTGATCTCACTAAGTTTTTTGCAGGTTGATCTCACTAAGTTTTTGAAGGTTGATCTCACTAAGTTTTTGCAGGTTGATCTCACTAAGTTTTTGCAGGTTGATCTCACTAAGTTTTTTGGATTGGATTCTCATGTCAATAAAGAAAAACAGGCATTGTATTTACTTCTTTAGCATTTTTCTGTTTTTGACTTTTGAAAAAGAGTGTGATCGTACTTTTACATTTTATATCATAATTTTTGAAAAAATTAATATCTTTTTCATTCTCATATTTTATAATTTTTGCTCCAAATTTCATTTTTTATAAGATTTTTTTATTCGTAAAACAGATCTCAATTTTGTTTGGAATTTTCTATTTATATCATTCTCTCTCAAAATATTCATTATCAAGTTTTAAGTAGTGTTTACAAATTTCTAAAAATTTAATTAGATTTCGTATTTGAATAAATATAGTGAATAATGCTGAAATTTGTTAAACTAATCTAAATAAACAGTAAAATATAATTATTAGCATATTTGTAATCATGTTACTTAACTTGCATCGTACTCTGGTTTAGAAGTATACCTAGCAGGGATCTAATGAAAGGAAATGAGTTTATGCCACAAACTCAAATTTTCTAATCCCTCTTTATTGACACCCAGATATTATATAGTTTGAAATATGAAATGTCTACAACACTTGGTTGCAAAGTTGTAGTGTCTGGAAAATTTGAATTTGTGGCAAAATCTCGATTCCTTTTTATAAATAATGAAATTCACTCTATAGGATGACGTCTTGAAGAACTTTCTACCTGACGAGACTTTTAAAGGTGATGGTACAGGGTTACCCACAAAGGATGAGACTTCAGAGACGACTGTACAGAATTTAAACTTTCTGTTTTTATTAAAGTTTGGATTTACTGCAACAGTAAACCTGTTTTATTCTTTGCACAATCATGATGTAAGCCATCAAAATACTATATTCATTGCAGCGGAATAAATATTGCCTTGGACTCGTCATATTTTATGAGTTTTAGGTCGTCTTAACGGGCTCATCTTTTGTGGTGAAAATATATCAAAGTAGTGAAAAAATATTCAAAAATTGTTAAAACTTGTCAAAAAAAATTTCACAGATGTTTAAAATTCTTTAATTTTTAATTTCTTTTCTATCTTAAGATAATTTGTACCATGCAGACAGATTTGCAGACTTGCAATGCAAAGTCCACATTGTACAATGAGCAGTTCTTTAAGTGCACTTTGTACAATGTGCAGTTTTTCAAGTGCACATTGTACAATGTACAGTTCTTAAAGTGCACATTGTACAATTTGCAGTTTTTCAAGTGCACATTGTACAAAGTGCAGTTCTTAAAGTGCACATTGTACAATTTGCAGTTCTTAAAGTGCACATTGTACAAAGTGCAGTTCTTAAAGTGCACATTGTACAATGTGCAGTTCTTAAAGTACACATTGTGCAAAGTGCAGTTCTTAAAGTGCACATTGTACAATGTGAAGTTCTTAAAGTGCACATTGTACAAAGAGCAGTTCTTAAAGTGCACATTGTACAAAGTGCAGTTCTTAAAGTGTACATTGTACAATTTGCAGTTCTTAAAGTACACATTGTGCAAAAAGTGCACAGTTTTGGACCCTAAAAAGACTATATTTAAGGCAGAATACAAGGTTTGACCTTATCATCCTCAAAATATAAGAGATCTAGGTCGTCTTCAAAGGCTCATTTCTTGTGGTGAAAATAAATAAAAGTAGTATAAAGTGCACACTGTACAATATGTACAGTTTTAATTTTTGCTGTTCACAGTTTACAGTGCACAGTAAAGTTTACCAGTAATTGGCTCTACATTTACAAAATATATTATGTCAGATTCATAACAGTAACCTTTAAACCTTCGTCAGAATAAATCAATTTTTCTTTATATCTGAAAATTGATTACTGTCGCTTGTCATGTTAATATATACAGAATAAAAGTGTCAGAATTTACCAGAATTTACCAGAATTGACCAGAATTTACCAGAATCTACCAAAATTTACTAGAATTTACTAGATAGAAAAACGACGATATCCTCCTCATTGTTCCTCAGATAAAGGTTTAAATGGTAAAGTTAAAATTAGGCATTAATTCGCTAATCAAAAAATTACTTTAAATTACTTCAAAAATGCCCCTTAGAAAAAACCAGAAATAAAGGAATTGAGTATTTGTCACAAAATCTGATTTTCTAGTCCCTATATCTTTGCAACCCAATGAAGTAGACCTGGGATTTTTCAAACAATAAATTCTGTTTAATTAAATTATCTAAATTTGAAATATCAAAGACGTTTACCATCAGGTTGCAAAGATATAGGGGTTAGTGAAATAATTGAGTGTGAGGCCAAGACTCATTTAATTTCCTTGTTTAGAGACGACAACTGAATTTGTGGCTCAAATGGTTCTTCCTGATTATCCCCCACAGGTGCTTGGCAGAAATTGACACAATTTTTTTCAGAAAAAAACCCTATCCGGATTTGGCTATTTTTGTCTTATATAGATTGCAAGGGGGGGTGGCCGGGATGCTGTTAACCCCCATGATATTTCCCTAAGAGTTGAGATAAGGGAGTGTGATACATGTTATTCTGTTACTTGCATTATTGACATATAAATAGTTAAATTGCAACTTTCACTGTGTCAAATATTAAAATTGTATTTTGTGTTTCAAGCTGAATGGCCGAATTATTAAAAAGATGTCGCCCAGACGAAAAAATTCAAACGAAGTTCCACAAAATAGAGTTTATGATTATTCAACTTATATACCGGAGAAATCAAAAATGCCAGTTCCGCCAAGACATTTATTAAGGAAAAATAGTTTTTAAGAGATATTTTTTAAGCCAAACCAAATGAATTTACGGTAAAGGAATTAAGTGTTTTCCACAAAACCAAATTTTCTAATCCCTTTATCTCATTAACCTGATTGTACAAATCGTTGATATTTTAAACATAACTCATAGTTTGAAATGTCTGAGGTCTACGACATTATAGGGATTTAGAAAATCAGAGTTTGTGTTAAAGACTCAATTCCTTTTAAGGCAGAGTGTCTTAACTTTAGAACACATATTCACCCATAAAGAGAATTAATTTTTTTTGTTGCTATTTTTCAATTTTTTGTTAGACTACAGGGTGAGTCAAAAAAAGTGTGATTAGCGGCGCCTGGTGCAAAATTGTATCTTTTTTATACAACTCTCTTGTATGGTGTTTTTTCAATATCTTTTTAAAAACTTAAAATTTTTTTTGGTATTCCAATGGCTCAAAAAAAAAATCCGCGATCCTTTTTTCTCTCAAAATCAAAAGTTCAGAAAAACAAAAATGTGTATATAAATTATTTCTATCAAAATCTAAAATTTTATAAAGATTGAATCACAGAACCGCAGAAAATTCGCAAAATTTTTTTACAAATCATTAAATAAGCTAAAAAAAACAATATTCAATGCAGAAAATTAACATTGAAATCGTCATATTTCAAGAGTTTCAGGTCGTCTTTACAGTCTCATTCCTTGTGGGTAACCCTGTATAACAACATAAACTACACATTCTCATATTCTACAATTTCATAAGTCTTGCAACTGTATTTTTTTCAATCTCTAACTATTTATAAATAATTCAGAGAAAAGGATTTAACCCAAAATTTCAATTTTAATGGTCATCAAATGCACCAATGGAATGAGGAGACCTCAATACAGTATGATTTAAAACCTTCTGAGACTTTGGAAAATCCGATTGAGCTGGGGGAAATCATTGAAGCTCCTATAGTTGTAGAAGATACTATCAAGGATACTACACCTGGAACAGATTCTAATGAAGATTCATCATCTTTCCTGGAACAGGAGAATCCCTATGATTTGAAAGCAATGGAGTCAGATATTCACAAGTACACTTTACCAATGGGTTACAACTTTCCTTTTGTAGAAAACACAGAATCCCAAGATTTGTATTTAAAAAGAAAACACAAAGAACATGTCCTGAAAATGTGGGAAATAAAAAACGCTGAAAAATCTGCGGAAACTTTTATGAAAAGCATTAAAAGAAGAAATGAGACCAAAGCTAAAAATAATATTTTAACGAAAAGAATCAGATTTCCAGAGAACCAAGGTAAACACCAAGGTTAACTATAATTGTATTATGTAACATGTTACTAAACAATTTAGAGTTTAAGAATAATCATAAATATTTTTTTCCAGAAGATGAGTTAGACCAACAAGTTCTGCCAGATATATTCATCCATCATTTGGTAATCTATAATAATAATAAAGCTCTTTTCTCATATTTACTTGTTAGCTATGGCTGCCCAAACGGCTGGACCAAATTGGCTAATATTTTTTAAGAAAACCCATTGGCAGTCATCCTAGGGGTAATTGTAACATAAAATATAAAATTTAGAATTTTTCCCAAAATCGAATTTCTTTTAAATTTTAAATTTTTAAATTCTTCGGGCCACGCAGAGCACTTTAGCTAGCTCTAGTTAAAGTTCTTCATTTTATATGAGAGAGTCGGGAGAGAAACGTTTTAACGTTTTAGATTTTGTAAAGTTGATTGTAAAGTTAATTGTAGTAGTTGAGACATCCATCCAGTTTGAAGCCTTTTTTATGTATCTGTGCAACTTGCTGGTTCAGTGCCACCATTTACAATTATAATCTAATTTTATATTTTACAATTTAAGTAAGTCATGCTAACTTCTTATTTTATAAAAGGCGCAATTTGATGATATTTTTAGATTTTAATATTAGAAATATTTGAAATTCGAATATTTTTTTGCATTAATATTGTTTCAGGGCTCACCTTCCTCAAATGTCCTGACAAACCCAAAGGTCTTAGAAGTCCCATATGTCCCAAACGTCCCAGAAGTCCCAAACTTTCCCCTCTTTGGACCAAGTAGACCCCCGCCTGCGCTACAGTTTGAAGATCAACTGGAAAATGAGGTTTACACCGAGGATCATCAAAGAAAAATAGATTTTTCCGTCAGGTATAGAATAGAGTTGGGATTTTGGGAATGAGAAAGAAGTAGTTCAACTCGAGGCTAACACTTTGGGATTGCGCTTTCCTGCAACAACGACTTTACTCAATATTTACAGCGTAAACTTTTAGATTTAACTCTATGAATATGTGGAAAATCCACCAATAGAATATAATGCGTGTTTTGAACAGATTTAACATTTAAAAGTTTTGGCCCTTGAAAAACTACTGTTAATGTCCTGACCAGATTAACCACAGAGGTTGATCAGCTAAGCCTCGTTCAACTACTTTATAGTCATTAATTTAGAACACATTAACAAATAATATAGACATAAATATTGCATATGGTGAATAGTCTTGTAAAGAGACTGTAACGGCTAGTTCAAGTGAATATAGATATGTATATTGCATATGGTGAATATTCTTGTAAAGAGACTGTAACGGCTAGTTCAAGTGAATATAGATATGTATATTGCATATGGTGAATAGTCTTGTAAAGAGACTGTAAAGGCTAGTTCAATTGAATATAGACATAAATATTGCATATGGTGAATAGTCTTGTAAAGAGACTGTAACGGCTAGTTCAAGTGAATATAGATATGCATATTGCATATGGTGAATAGTCTTGAAAAGAGACTGTAACGGCTAGTTCAAGTGAATATAGACATAAATATTGCATAAGGTGAATAGTCTTGTAAAGAGACTGTAACAGCTAGTTCAAGTGAATTATAGACATGTATATTGTATATGGTGAATACTGAATTATCTTGTAAAGAGACTGTAACGGCTAGTTCAAGGTAATATAGACATGTATATTGCATATGGTGAATAGTCTTGCAAAGAGACTGTAACGGCTAGTTCAAGTGAATATAGACATGTATATTGCATATGGTGAATAGTCTTGTATAGAGACTGTACCGGCTAGTTCAATTGAATATAGACATAAATATTGCATATGGTGAATAGTCTTGTTAAGAGACTGTACCGGCTAGTTCAAGTGAATATAGACATGTATATTGCATATGGTGAATAGTCTTGTAAAGAGACTGTAACGTCTAGTTCAAGTGAATATAGACATGTATATTGCATATGGTGAATACTGAATAATCTTGTAAAAAGACTGTAACGGCTAGTTCAAGTGAATATAGACATAAATATTGCATATGGTGAATAGTCTTGTAAAGAGACAGTAACGGCTAGTTCAAGTGAATATAGACATGTATATTGCATATGGTGAATAATCTTGTAAAGAGACTGTAACGGCTAGTTCAAGTTAATATAAACATGAATATTGCATATGGTGAATAGTCTTGTTAAGAGACTGTAACGTCTAGTTCAAGTGAATATAGACATGTATATTGCATATACATTTGATCCGCCGTTGGACTGTATTCTTCCCTCCCCTATGCATCAAAAAAAAAGAATTTTTAGCAATACTTGTTTACAACTATAAGGTTTAAAAAGTGAAGAAGTTTTAGGGTTCTAATGTCAGCTGTTTTTAAGGCATACAGAAAAAAACACAGGGGGGTGGGGTAACAACCCCCCCCCCATTGAGATAGGGTTAATATACATACATAGTTACCACAAAGGATGAGACTTGCTTTAATAACGTCTTAAAACTCTGCAGCTTGAATATGTTCCTCTGTCTTAAAAAAGTCTTAAATTGTATACCTTATGGAATAGTCTCTGAAGTCTTTAAATTGTATACCTTATGGTGTAGTCTCTGAAGTCTTTAAATTGTATACCTTATGGTGTAGTCTCTGAAGTCTTTAAATTGTCTGCATGAAGACTAAAGAGCTTTAAATAATAAAATTTTAAATGCCACCAATTATTTTGAAATTTTAATTAAATATTCTATATTTTTGTATAATTTGACAATAACTCCGCTTTACTTTTCATGTACATAATACAGTTAATGTACATAGATGTGTACAATGTACATACGGTAAACAAAATAATTGGTTTGGAATCTATTTGGACAGTGTCAACCAGAAAACAATGAAATAGGAAGACGACATTATAAAATATGAAACATCAAAGGTTTACATAATCATGTTGCAAAGATATAGGGATTATAACATTTGAGTTTGTTACAAAGACTCAAATCCTTTGCTAAATTATATATTTAATTCTTAATCAAATATTTTAAAATGTTACCTAAGAGATATCAAATTCTAGCAATTAGCATATCCAAAATCTAAAGTATGATCATATATATGTGAATAACCATATTTCCATCAAGGATAATTCTTCCATAAGATTTTATTGGTCGGTTCAAGCGTTGTCCTGGGTTAACTAGATTCTCATGACTTTAAACTTCACATACATATGGTACTTCTTAGATAATTATCTGTTGGTATCTGTCTTACAGACATTATCTCCAATTCTTGATGGCTGATATCCAGGGTGTACAACTGGTTTCTAGCATCCTCAAGATTTATCCCACTTGGACATACTCTTGCAGTTTGAGATCTCATAATATTCTTAGCTTCTGATCCGTACACTTCGAGGCGAGCAATATATTGATGTTCAGATATACTTTCTTGGATATGTTGAATTATATAATGGGAAAAACTGGTGCCAGTAGACCGTCCCTGTAGTATAAAGAACTGCTGGGACTCCTTCAGCTTGTATACTAGAGGCATATTAGATATCTTGTTAGGTTTAGACCAGCCGTACCCATTTTACGTGTTAAGAATCATATTTCTCTGGTGCTCAAAATAATCTAAGCCTTCACAACTAACAAGGTGCTGGGACATCTCCTCTAGTCTGATCTTCTTCCCACAATATGTATAATTAGGACAAACAGGATCCATAACTTTAAACTCCATACTTCTTGAAAGTGTTCTGGTAAAACCTAAAGTTTCTTCTGTTTTCTTGATAAACTCGTAGTTCTTGTTTTTCTTCTTGTAACTTATCTTGTAGTTCTTGTTTTTCTCCTTGTAACTTATCTTGTAGTTCTTGTTTTTCTTCTTGGAACTTATCTCGCAGTTCTTGATTTTCTTCTTGTAACCTATCTTGTAGTTCTTGTTTTTCTTCTTGTAACTTATCTTGTAGTTTTTGTTTTTCTTCTTGTAACTTATCTTGTAGTTCTTGTTTTTCTTCGTGTAACTTATCTTGTAGTTTTGTTTTTCTTCTTGTAACTTATATCTTGTAGTTCTTGTTTTTCTTCTTGAAACTTATCTTGTAGTTCTTGTTTTTCTTCTTGGAACTTGTCTTCTAGTTCTTGTTTTTCTCCTTCGTACTTGTCAGCCTGAATCTAAAAAAAGTACTGTCAACAATTTGTTATGAAGATATACCAAAGTATCAGTGTATGTAAAAAATATATTGAAAAACTCACACACCTTTTATATATAACAAATGTTGTTAAATAAAAGAAAATTTTGAATCAGATTAGATTAGATACAATTATATTTCTTAAACGCATTTAATATGTATACTTTAATTTGCATGTGTCGTTGTGAAATAAAATAAGGACAACCTGTACGTACTTATACAGTTTATAGTTAGTTTTACGCAAGGTTATAATGCAAGGACAGTTAATTGCAGTAGCGTATACTCTGCTTTCATATTGAAAGCAGTTCTCTATGGGCGGAATTTGTAAACAAGAATGGGTGCATCAGTGTTCGTTTAGTATCCAAGGAAGTTGAAAGCATTAAATTTTGATAATTTTGATAATTCACATAATAGTTTCCTATGACCAGAAAATTTCATTGATTATTTATGTGAAAGATGGAACCCATGTCAGGCTTCGACATCCGTCTTGTGTTTACATTACCGCCCACAGACAGTAAACTGCAGTACAAAAGATGCTAACTCCTCTGAAATAACTTTCCTTGCATTATAACTTTGATTTTAAGAAAGGAAATGAAAGAATTTTAAGATCTATATAAAAAATTTACCTTCAGTTGTGATTTATCAAAAGTTTTATTCAACATTTTTATTCTCTTAATTTCATATATATTGGTTTAAAAATGAGATTATCAAAAAAATGCTTCTATAAAATGCAAGATCTCACTATTCACCCTTTTCCTTTTTACTCAGCCTGGATATATGTATAAAAACGGAGAAAGGAATTGCCGAGTCTTTGATGATTTTTTTTAATCCATATCTTTGCAACCCAATTTGCCGTACACCTTATATATTTAAAATAAATTCTGTCAGATCAAATAAATTAAGTTCGAAATAGCACAGGTTTACACGATCAGGTTGCACGGTGTTCTTTAAGAAATATGAAACACTTAATCATGTATTTAATGTTGTTACAAAGCAAATAGCTTATACAAGACACTTATTAAATAACTAATTTAGTGAAATGGGTCTGTTTACACTGCACAAATGCTGTATCTCATGCATATGACTTTTTAAAGTTATAAATTTGGTGTTAGGTCATTTCCCCAGCACAACTTCCCCAACAGCAATTTCCCCAACACTAACTTCCCCAACACCAATTTTCCCAACACCAACTTCCCCAACACCAATTTCCCCATGCAGTAAAATTCTTCTCCTTCACAACGGCTGTTGCTACACATTTTGAATGTTTCCTTTTCTCCACACAGTTCCAGAATGATTTAGATTTGTCCCTTGACATTGATTGTAGGTTGTACTCATACTTATTGGGATCCACCAGAACATTTCTCTTCTTCGAGA
>NW_019397421.1:0-11800 GCF_000591075.1 Eurytemora carolleeae
CCAATCAGAAGGTTCCAACTCACGTTTACAGTGAGTCTCATTAAACACTGGTGAGTTTGACTATTTTCGAAAGCTCAGAATATACGCGTAACACTGTGACTCGAAACAGGCTCCATTTAAAGATATCCAGTCTCTGGCGCGATCTCTCATGTGGCTGACACATTTTCTAATTTCTGCAGGCTGCAGGGAAACGAAAACTCTCCCAAAACCATTTTAAGCTCTTCATCAGTAAAGGGTGAGCAATAACTATAATCAGAAGGCTCGACGAACCTGAAGCTCATTTCGATGTTTTCCATATTCCACGATAACCCAGATTTTCTACTCTTCAGTAATAGGGCTATTTGACATATCAATTCTGACTGGAGCCATTTTTTTTCAACCAGAATATGAAACGTCTCTTCAAGTTGGTCAATTTCCCGGACTTTTTGACCCAGTTTTGTATATTTTTCAATAAAACTTTAGCAAATCAAAAATATCAGTTGTAGAGAATTACCCTGTACGTTTAAGGTGCTGTTTGCTCAACTTTTACATATATATATAATTCAGTCAGCACGTTTTGAATAATAGTATCTCGCCCGAGCTTTCAAAGAGATAATTCAGTAAGCACGTTTTGAATAGTATCTCGCCTGAGCTTTCAAAGAGATAATTCAGTCAGCACGTTTTGAATAGTATCTCGCCTGAGCTTTCAAAGAGATAATTCAGTCAGTACGTTTTGAATAATAGTATCTCGCCTGAGCTTTCAAAGAAATAATTCAGTCAGCACGTTTTGAATAGTATCAAGCCCGAGGTTTCAATGAGATAATTCAATTATCACGTTCTGAATGATGTCTGGACTAATTTTTGTACGTAGGATAGATATAAAACAAACTAGCTATATAAACAAGCTCATGTTAAACAAAACTATGATAAGATGGTTTAGAAAGTATAGAATTATTTGTATATCTCCCAGCTGTACTGTTCTACCAAAACCCTCTTCAATTATTCCATTAATTCTAGAATAAATTGAATTTACTCTCTTTGCTTCCCCAATACATAAATAATAGATAGATAGATACTAGAATATATATAAAAGAATACTAGAGTTACATTGAATAAAAAAAAGAATAGATTGACAACATTTATAAGTTTGTAATACAGCTAGAAAATGAACATGGACATGAACAAACTGCAATTGATAGTATTTATAAGTAAATATTTTGAATTGTAAACAGTCCTTTATATTCCCAAAACATCTAAGAGTAAACAGTTCTTTACATTCCAGATAAATTGTAAGGTAAACAGTCCCTTATTTTCTAAATATATTGAACTATGGACATTTTCTTATATTCTAAATATATTGAACTATGAACAGTCTCTTATATTATAAATATATTGAACTATGAACAGTCCCTTATATTCTAAATATATTGAACTATGAACAGTCCCTTATATTCTAAATATATTGAACTATGAACAGTCCCTTATATTCTACAACTCTTGAACTATGTATCAACTATCCAGCCCTGCAGGGGACTCACGACTTTACAAATATGCTTGTACAATCAATCCTGGTTCATTCACCTATTCATTTATTCATTCACCTATTCATTTATTCATTCTCCTATTCATTTGTTCTTTATTTTATTATTTCATTCTTTCATTCATACATTTTTTAGTTCGCGAATTCATGTATTCATTCTTAGAATTAATAATTCATTCATGCATTTGTTAACTCATCCTTGCATTTGTTAACTCATTCATGCATTCATTTATTCATCATTTTATTCATCCATATGTTATTCATCAATTATTTGGTTCAAATTTCATTCGTTGATTAAACTCATTTCCTAATTTAGATTATTAGCGTATTTATTTATCAATTTATCTATTTATCTATTTATTTATTTATATATTTATTTATTTATATATTTATCTATTTTTAGATTAGATGATAGCGAGAGTAATCAGGTCCTTTATCTATGAGAAGAGTAATCAGGTCCTTTATCCATGAGAAGAGTAAGCAGGTCCTTCATCTATGAGAAAAGTAATCAGTTCCTTTATCCATGAGAAGAGTAATCAGGTCCTTTATCCATGAGAAGAGTAATCAGGTCCTTTATCCTTGAGAAGATTAATCAGGTCCTTTATCTATGAGAAGAGTAATCAGTTCTTTATCCATGAGAAGAGTAATCAGTTCCTTTATCTATGAGAAGAGTAATCAGTTCCTTTATCCATGAGAAGAGTAATCAGGTCCTTTATCTATGAGAAGAGTAATCAGGTCCTTTATCCATGAGAAGAGTAATCAGGTCCTTTATCTATGAGAAGAGTAATTAGTTCTTTATCCATGAGAAGAGTAATCAGGTCCTTTATCTATGAGAAGAGTAATCAGGTCCTTTATCTATAAGAAGAGTAATAAGGTCCTTTATCTATGAGAAGAGTAATCAGGTCCTTTATCTATGAGAAGAGTAATCAAGTCCTTTATCTATGAGAAGAGTAATCAGTTCCTTTATCCATGAGAAGAGTAATCAGGTCCTTTATCTATGAGAAGAGTAATCAGGTCCTTTATCCATGAGAAGAGTAATCAAGTCCTTTATTCATGAGAAGAGTAATCAGTTCCTTTATCCATGAGAAGAGTAATCAGGTCCTTTATCTATGAGAAGAGTAATCAGGTCCTTTATCCATGAGAAGAGTAATCAAGTCCTTTATTCATGAGAAGAGTAATCAGTTCCTTTATCTATGAGAAGAGTAATCAGGTCCTTTATCCATGAGAAGAGTAATCAAGTTCTTTATCCATGAGAAGAGTAATCAGGTTCTTTATCTGTGAGAAGAGTAATCAGGTCCTTTATCTATGAGAAGAGTAATCAGGTCCTTTATCCATGAGAATAGTAATCAGGTCCTTTATCCATGAGAAGAGTAATCAGGTTCTTTAGCTATGAGAAGAGTAATCAAGTCCTTTATCTATGAGAAGAGTAATCAGGTCCTTTATCTATGAGAATAGTAATCAGGTCCTTTATCCATGAGAAGAGTAATCAGTTCCTTTATCCATGAGAAGAGTAATCAGGTCCTTTATCTATGAGAAGAGTAATCAGGTCCTTTATCCATGAGAAGAGTAATCAGGTCCTTTATCTATGAGATCAGGTCCTTTATCCATGAGAAGAGTAATCAGGTCCTTTATCCATGAGAATAGTAATCAGGTCCTTTATCTATGAGAAGAGTAATCAGGTCCTTTATCCATGAGAAGAGTAATCAGTTCTTTATCTATGAGAATAGTAATCAGGTCCTTTATCTATGAGAAGAGTAATCAGGTCCTTTATCCATGAGAAGAGTAATCAGGTCCTTTATCTATGAGAAGAGTAATCAGGTCCTTTATCCATGAGAATAGTAATCAGGTTCTTTATCCATGAGAAGAGTAATCAGGTCCTTTATCCATGAGAAGAGTAATCAGGTCCTTTATCTATGAGAAGAGTAATCAGGTCCTTTCTCTATGAGAAGAGTAATTAGTTCTTTATCCATGAGAAGAGTAATCAGGTCCTTTATCTGTGAGAAGAGGAATCAGGTCCTTTATCTATGAGAAGAGTAATCAGTTCTTTATCTATGAGAAGAGTAATCAGGTCCTTTATCCATGAGAAGAGTAATCAGGTTCTTTAGCTATGAGAAGAGTAATCAGTTCTTTATCTATGAGAAGAGTAATCAGTTCTTTATCCATGAGAAGAGTAATCAGTTCCTTTATCTATGAGAAGAGTAATCAGTTCTTTATCTATGAGAAGAGTTAATAAGTTCTTTATCTATAGCGAACAGTAATTAGTTCTTTTATCCAGGAATTATTGACTATTATTGAACTATTTACTGTCAACTATGCTAGAATAGAGAAATTACACTATCTCTATATCGTGCTTTATCACCTGGGTGGATCTGAACTATTACTGAGTTATTTTTAACTTGCGCAGACAAATTGACGACCAAGTCTGGTAGACCTGCAGTTGCATGTCTACTTGAAGCAACAATTTGTCTAAGTTCTCTAACCTCATTTCTGATCGAATCTACAGCCATCCCAGGAGAGCTGTCATTTATAACCTCTTGAATAGAGTTAACAATCTCCCTGGGAATTTCTGGATTTGAACGATTAGTGATGTCTACAAACCACTCCACTGAACCATCTCCATCTTTTCCGTTAATGCTGTATCAACTCAATTAACCTCCCTCTCTAGTTTATCCAAACTGATATCATCCTTGGCCAATCTTTTTCAAACCTCGGAGCTGTTGGATCGAAGTACTTCAATCGACTCTTGTACCAGCTTGTACATAAGACTCTTGTACCAGCTTGTACATAGACTCTTGTACCAGCTTGTACATAGACTCTTGTACCAGCTTGTACATAGACTCTGCTCCTTGTATAGGTTTGTTTAAGGATACTACACTGTCTTGGAGTCTTTCTTTCTTCTCCTTTTGGATATTCTGCCTTGTCTTTATTGCAGACATTCAAGAAACACTACAATTAGATATAACATCTATTCCTAGCTAATGATTCATACTCAATCCATGTAATCCAGCTTATATCTTGGTTTAGGACAGAGACAGGTCTACATCCACTACATTTAGTCCAGGGGTGTTTATAGTACGATTAACATGGGGGGTTTTCTGTCTAGCTGGGTCTAGACCCCAACGCTACTTAAGTTCTAGCACTGATATTTTCACGTGGTAGTTCTATCTGTGATAGATTTAAATCCCTCCCAACCCTTGACATAGATGGAGGCGAAATTTTGGATAGTCGGTCATTAGCATCAGAAGGCAAATCTAAGAAAACATTATCAAAATTAGAATCCCTAGAACTGTTAGTTATGTCACGTATCTCTGTGGTAACACTAGGTTGTTGATTCGTTGCTGCGTAGGTGGGTTGATTTTGCAGGGATCTGGCTAGCTGTCGGGCTTCTTTCCTCACAACTATCAGTCTCCTTTAGACTCCCAAACTCCCCAACCAAAGCATAATCACCCCATGCAAGTAAAATCTCGAAAATATTTTGCAAAATCTAAAAAATCTATGAGAATTTTGCCAATTAATTTGTAACATTTTTTCAATGTAAGTTATATTTTTATTTCTATTCTGTTTCTTTTTTATTATTAGTTTGTCGCAACATATATCTATCTAACATGAAACCTTACCATTATTAAAATTATCTTGGACAGGGCCAAGGTTATAATGCAAGGAAAGTTATTTCAGA
The DNA here is from genome assembly GCF_000591075.1 of Eurytemora carolleeae. Taxonomy (NCBI): domain Eukaryota; kingdom Metazoa; phylum Arthropoda; class Copepoda; order Calanoida; family Temoridae; genus Eurytemora; species Eurytemora carolleeae. Next base: position 5,196 of record NW_019397421.1, read on the forward strand.
GGTGTACGCACTACGCATCTTCTGTACTGCATTCTGGTCATAGGAAACTATTATGTGAATTATCAAAATTATCAAATTTAATGCTTTAACCCTCCCTGGATACTAAACGAACACTGATGCATCTATTCTTGTTTACAAATTCCGCCCAGAGAGAACTAGTTTCAATAAATACGCAGAGTATACGCAACTGCAATTAACTTTCCTTGCATTATAGCCTTGGTCAGCACCACCCCGGACCAACCACAAGGCGAGATGTATTCATTTTATCGCGTTTTGGTCTAATTCAACAAGCTTTAAACTTACGCAGTTGTCTTGTTTTACACTTTCATTTTAACCGGTATATACCGACAAAAAGTATGATAGAAAAAATGCGAAAAATGTATGTTTAATGGGTCAAATTGTGATCTAAAGTTCAAACTTGCTGGAATAGGAACCGAACTTTTAAATCCTGAGATTTACAATGCAAAAGTTCTGACTTGAGGACAAATTTGAATAGAAAGAATTTAAAGTAAATCTGAAATTTAAATGGTGTCATTAGGTTCACAAGGGTAAGTTTAATCTTTAAATAATGAACCGGTGCAGATATCATTGCTAGAAATTATCAGAGAAAAACAAACAAAGATATTTTCAACATCGAAACTGAAATAAAGGTTTAAATAAAAATTGTTAATGGCACTACGTATCTGGATTCTGGAAGATTGATTAAATTTGTTCGTTCTCACATTTATCCTTTAACTATAACAAAATAATTTTTTTTAAATCAGAAATAAAATGAAAACTTGCATTTTTTATCAACATTTTCAATATTTCAAATCTAGCACTGTCCAATTTCTTTTCAGTTTCAGCGCGACTCTTCTTTTAAAATATATAAAAAGTTTAAAGGTGGTTATGTTAAAATCACAACAGTACCATTGAAACCTTGATTTGATTAATAATATTTTTTTGCTTGAAAATTGTTCGGCTCTGATAAGTACTCCATTGTTTTTGAAGCAAAAAATACGCTATTTTCACTTTTGCAGAGAGACCAAAGAAATTAAACTGGTTTCAAACAAAAACCAAAATATATATTTCTTAATTGATCATATGATCATGTGAATCTCTGTTAATGGAGTGTCTCTTAAAACGATATTTTGTACTTTCCCAAAGGATTTTTCCCCAGTGGCAACTTCCCAATGGTATTTTCCCAAGTGGCAACTTCCCAATGGTATTTTCCCAAGTGGCAACTTCCCAATGGTATTTTCCCAAGTGACAACTTCCCAAGGGTATTTTCCCAGTGCAACTTCCCAAGTCTGTCCTAGTCGCAGCGCTCGGCTTCCAGCCTGTTCTAGCCGCGTCGCTCAGCCCCCTATCCCATCCTAGCCGCAGCGCTTGGCCCCCATTGCATCAACCTAACCTTTGGGAAGTTGCTGCTTGGGAAATTGCACATGTGGGAAGTTGCCGCCTGGGAAATTGCACATTTGGGAAGTTGCCACTTGGGAAGTTGCACATTTAGGAAAATGCCTTTGGGAAAGTACCTAACACCCTTGACATTCCCTTTGAATGTATTTTGTTGTTGTTTACAAATAATATTTAAATATTTCTATTTCTACAATAAGTTTGTAATAAAACTTGGTTTTAACATGAAACCTTAACATTATCATAATTTATGCTTTTCAGTGAAAACTTTATTTTTAAAATCCTTAGAAATAGAAAGTAGCGAAATTCCTAAAAGTATTTAAATGAATGTACAATGTACATGATTCTTCATTGAAAAAATATAACGACAAAGCATTCATGGGGTGCAACATAATTCCATTTCTTATGTTCATGTGATTAAGGTTACATGGAATGGTGACCGCCAAAAAGTTCTTTGAAAAAAAGTTTTCGGAACTAAAAAGTCATTAATTTTGGCACCAAAAAAGTCCTGTGGAAAAAAGTTCTTGAAATAAAAGTCTCTGGAAATAAGGTCCTAACATTTTGAGACTTTATTTTTATACAAAAAAATCCCCGGAAAAAAAGTCCTCTTATGGAAACAAATGATGTTCACAACCATGGGAAAAAGGGGCTTCATATTAAGATGCATAAAAGAAAAGTCCTTGAAAACGCCTCAGACTTGACCTGATTTTTCAAAGATTTTTCTTGGTTTTGTTTTTCTTCGGATTTATTTTCTTTAGGACTTTGATTCCTGTGATCTTATTTTTTCCTGAGACTTTATTGGCAGCACCCATATCATTTTAGGAGAAAAGTCAGAAAATTTTGAAACTTTTTTTCCTGTGACTTTCCTACATAGATTCACATGGAACCAAGATTTAAGGGCCGAAAATACACATTCTGTGTCAATTTATACGCGCGTGTACTGTGTACAGGCGCGTAGTGGAGGGAGAGGGGCCGGTACCCCTGTGACCCCCCTTAGGCCCCTCCCTTGTGCCAGAGGCAGGCTCTAATTTTTTAAACAGTAAACTTGCATATATATTCAGATTTTTTTACTTTTCTTATCAATCGACAATGTCACAAGTTGTCCATTTTATGATTATTTCTCAAATTCTTTCTTGTACCTTAATCTTATTTACTATATTTTTTCGCGGGGTTTCATTTAAAATGATCAGTAATTATGGTCAGATGACTAATAGTCAGCCTTCAGGTAGATTAAGATATATTTTTTCTTAATACCGGTTTTATAGGGCGGTGCACATCAACCGTTAGGGGGGTGCACAAAAAAAATGTTCGGCCAAAAGTGCACCCCCCTAGGCTAAACCTCCACTACGCGCCTGACGTGTGTACTGTGCGTACTATGTTCTGTTGTACTGTGAACTAGCTGTGTGTATTGTGTACAGTGTATCGTGTACAGTGTACTGTGTGCAGTGTGCTGTGTATTATTATTATTATTATTACTATTATTATTATTCTTAATATTAATGTTATTATTATTATTATTATTATTATTATTGTTATTATTATTATCATTATTATTATTTTTATTATTATTATCATAATTATTTACCTGAAGAATGATAGGATCTCCGGGTGGCACGTAAACAGTGATTTTTGCAAACCTGGACCTAAACATTGCACATTGAGATGGGTATTTAATTTTAAGTTTTTTGGACTTTTAAGAGTTTCCTCAAAAATCTGAAAAGTTTTATTGTGTATTTTTAACATTTTGCTCCTTTCACTATGCGAAATTTTGTCTCTAATAGAAGATTTACCTAAAAAAATCGTTTTCTTCTTAAGTTTCTCCTTATACTTTCTTTTAGGATAAAAACTTGGCATAGTTAGGTAAAAGCTAATGTGTATACAAGAACACTCACCTCTGCCCCTTTAGTTAAAGTAAATTCAACCCATATAAAGCATAAAGTCTGACCGCGTCAACTTTGTTGCACGAGCTTGTCCTGTCCATAAAGCTAGGTACTGTTCAACCTGGGACTGGAAAGGTTGACCGGGCTCGGAAATTCAAATGGACTATGGCTGCCCGTGAGAAGGATCTAAGTGGTTTACAATGTTACTAGTTGCACAAGATATTTTTAAGCGATGCTTATCTTTTGAAATTCACATGATTTAAAAATCAATTATCCCAACACGTGATCGAAAGTACTTTATTTTAAGCTGAACAAATGAGAAACCCTTGATAAAATGCGAAACCAGACAAAGGCTCCTTATTGACGTGAATTGCAATTTTAAACGTTTATAAATATTAGAATATAGGCTTCATGTAAACATTGTGGCAATTAAATTGAAAGCAAACTATTTTGAAAAGTAAAAATATATGCCTTGCACAAAGGATGAGACTTCAGACAAGATTTTACGAAATTTGTGAAGTCCATTTTATTGCATTTAAGGTTCCCTTTTGGCCAAAACTGGATTATATCTGTGCTGAATCATTCCATAAACCATCAAAATACAAAATGCAAAAACCAAAAATCAAGTTTTAAAACGTCATATTTTTTAAGTTTTGGGTCGTCTTTACAGTCTTATCTTTTGTGGGTAACCTTGTATATTTTTAAAAACAGGCTTACCCAAAAATAATGAGATTGTAAAAGCGACATAGAAACTGCTTAAATATAACGATTCAAGGTTTTAACTGTTCATTATAAACTTTAAATTGTTTACTAAATGATAAAGAAAAGAAAGAAACAAGATTACAGTTGCAGAAAATAGATAAAAAGGAAAGTAGAATTTAGCAAAGAAATGATGAGAATTCAGAAACGTCTCATCAGCATATTTTTCGTATTTCTCTTGATTTTGTGCGGCTGTAAACTTATTTTTTTTTGCCAAAGGATAAAATGTGTATATTTATGGCAGAGCACAGGGTTTAACCCTCAGATCGCTTTCTTATATAAGTTTTAGATAGTCATTAAATCTCAACATTTGTTGCTAACCTTGCATAAGAAAATAATTAGATAGATAGATGTAAAGATAGACAGATAGAATTAGAGAGTTAGATATAAAAATAGATATAAAAATATATAGCTAAATAGATAGATCAAAGAATACATAGATATATATATGTAAAGATAGAAAGATAGATAGATAGATAGATAAAAAGATTGATAAACATAAAAATAGATATAAAATAGATAAATAGATAGAAAGATAGATTTAAAATAACATAGATAGATAGATAAATAGATAGACAGATTGATAGATAGATAGATTGCATGACCCAGGATTCAAATCTTTGTTTTTTACTCTAGGCCAAAGTTGAAAAAAACAATAATTTGCTTGCATATTTTTTTATTTGGAAATATTTCAGAAATTTTCGACAATTTGAAAGTTTTTGAGTTTATAATTTGGATTAAATCTTTATTTTTAATATAGAATAGGATACTACCAGGTGGTTGGAATAGGATACTACCAGGTGGTTGGAATAGGATACTACCAGGTGGTTGGAATAGGATACTACCAGGTGGTTGGAAAAAAAATGCTTGATCATAGTTAAAGTCTTAAATATCAAAAGTTGCAAAGGTAAGCGTATTAAAAAATTAGAGTTTGAGGCAAGTGTTAAAAAGATTTAAATGAACGTTCCTTCCCTGGTACTTTTTTTCGATCGGCCTCAATTTTTTTTTTGTATTTAAATTAGAACTGTGAACCAGTAAAATTTTACCATTTTACAAGGAATTAAAATTTTATTTATTGTTAAGGCTTTTTCTCTTAAAACATGATTTCTTGTTTCTCTAGCTCTAAAGAATTGGCAGGACATTAGTAAACTTGAGATTATATTTTCTTCTCAATATCTTTCTAAATTATTGATATTGGCTTTTCTATATCTGATTGCAGCCAGGCTTTTCTAACTAGAGGAAATCATGGAGCATATAAACATGGATAGGTAGTCATGGAACATACACATATAAAAATGAAAAGGTAATTATGGAGCATATATAAATATGTAATACATTTAATATATAAACATTTATCGGTAATCCTGGAGCATATTTTTTCGAGGAAAGGTAATCATGAAGGATATACATATATATAGATAGGCAATCATGGAGCACATATAAATATGGAGCGGTAGTAATGAAGGATATACAAATATTAATAGAAAATCATGGAGCATATTTATATATATAGATAGGTTATCATGGAGCAAATATAAACATCGAGAGGAAGTTATGATATTTACAAATATAGATAGTAAATCATGGAGCAAATATAAACATGGATAGGTAGACATGAAGGATATACAAATATAGATAGAATATCATGGAGCATATATAAATATTTATAGGAAATCATGGAGCATATATAAATATGGAGAGGTAGTCATGAAGGATATACAAATATAGATAGGAGATCATGGAGCATATATAAATATTTGTAGGAAATCATGGAGCATATATGAATATGGAGAGGTAGTCAAGAAGGATATACAAATATAGATAGGAGATCATGGAGCATATATAAATATTGATAGGAAATCATGGAGTATAAATAAATAGGGAGAGGTAGTCATCAAATTTAACTTAAATCACTCCTTCTCCCTTCCCTCTCTTTCTTTATAGATCTATGCAAAGTTTTTAATAAGGTTGCTTACTCTCGATACGCTCCAATGTCCGGGAAATGTCGTCTCCTTAGAATAGATAGATAAAATACGTATATGACGTCACTGATTATAGAGGCGAGAGTAGGGATCACTGACGTCATATCCGGATCTTATTTATCTATGCTAAGGAGACGACATTTCCCGTACATTGGAGAGCATTTAGAGTAGGAAACCTTATTATACAACCATGGTTCTATCTCAAATGATGAAGTCCCTGTATAGCTGTAAACAGAGTAACGATCCATACTTTCCTCAGCTTTATACATATATATATGTATATAGTTGAATAAATTTACCGCGTGTATACGTTACGTATACGTTATACTTATGCGTTTTATACGTTACACAACCCAAACACCGTGAACTAAACGTTATGCTTAAACGTTAAGTATAATAGTTACACAATACATATTTTTTACATGTCCGAATGAAAAAACAAAATTCTTTAAAACGACATTTATAATTTTCAATCATATTTTTTCTCCAGCTTAAATCATAAATATTCTAAAATTTTGACTCTGTGTGTCCTATTGCTTCAAATATTTGAAGTGATGCATACTTTTAATATGAGATTGGAAGTTGGGGG
>NW_019397421.1:12556-23805 GCF_000591075.1 Eurytemora carolleeae
TACAGTCTACAGTCTACGGTCTACGGTCTACAGTCTACGGTCTACGGTCTACAGTCTACGGTCTACAGTCTACGGTCTACGGTCTACAGCAATGCCCGATTTACAACAAAATACCCTTGAAACCTTAATTTGATCAAAACTAGTTTTTCCGACTTAAAAAGTGTTTGATTCATGATCATTTCTTCATTATTTTTTTCACAAATGAAAGATTTTTAAGATTTCATTCGAAAATCGCGCCATGCCATCTTTGCATAGAGAGTTACTTGAAATTACGCTTACAGTGCCTTTAATCACGTTTAGAACTGTCATAAAAATACCATTGAAGTTCAATAAAGCCTTGATAAATATACATTGATAAAAAATTGTTTAAAAAATTGGGCTTTTTTCCACTGAAAAATTGCAATTATCAAGCGTGGAGTTTTTTCCAAACTCAAAAACGGATTTATGGAGCAAAAACGATGAAAAAAAAGAAATTGATTGAAAAAAAGATAAAAATTAAAGGGTTCTATAGAAATGGTAATACAATTGAAATTTCGCCAACAGTCCCTTTAAACTAACCTAATTGGAAGCACTCCATCAGCTGCCCCAACCTGACACTGGAACACAGCATCATCATCCAGTAGGACAGGTTGTATCTGTAGGGTCAAACAATAATAATAATAAGAACAATAATGATACATAATGAAAAAAAGACAAAATTTTTGAAAAAAAAAGTTTGAAATATAAAAATGAAAATTAAGTTTGTTGAGTTTGTCTCCTGGTAATTTATTCACTTGAAACTATTTTCTGTCCTACCCTATCCTAACCCTGGATAGATTCAAAAAGAAAAGTTTTTCAAACTTCGTTTAAATATGTTAATATGGATCACAGAGGGATTACATAGATAGGTTTAGAGAGAGAGAGAGAGAAAAAAAGGACTGGACATTTTTTTAAAGACTCTATAGAAGTGTAATGGCAAATTCAAAACGATACTATTTTTTACTTTTATCTAATCAAACACTCACAAGTTATCCTTGGATTTTTTAATATCATTGTTTTGCAAGTAACTCGAGAATTTTTCAGAAATGAAAACGGTTTTAAAGATAGAAACACGGCAATATCATCCTCATTATTAAGGTTTAAAGAGTACCCGGTGAATCAGTATTGTCGCTTTGTAAATAAAGTGACGTATGAAATAATGTTAACGGTCCCTTTAAACCCAAAAAAAAGAATAATTTCTTATAAACCAAAAATGTGTAACTAAAATTTTAATTGCCGATTAATTCTAAAAAAACATTTACAATTTTCTAAAATGTCGTTTTAGATTTGTAAATCCAATAAGAATATGGGAGAAGAAACCTAAAAACTGTTTACTTACTTTCTTCATCACTGCCTATAAGCCTGTATCTAGAGTACCCGGGCAGATCACGTGTCTCACCCAGTCCAAATCCATCCCTATAAACAAAATAAAAAATTGAAAACTGTGAAATAAAGATAGTATAAAAAATTTCTTATATAATATATTTAATGAGAGGTGGAAGGCCAGCCACAACAAATTCTCGTCCGAGCCACATATTTCTCATTTTCTCGTCCGAGCCACCTCGAAATCATCGTCATTCGCTTATTATGTGTTCTTAAGTTTCCAATTCTCGTGGATAAAACTTTTTTTAAATTCTGGAAACGTTTTGGCATAAAATATGGATGGATTAATATATTTTAATGATTACTTCATGTTGAAATCTTCAAACCCATGAGAATGATGTCAAACTTCTGCCTCCGCAATGGCAATCGCAATGGCAATCGCGATATATAATAAATAGCAAAATATTTGGCATACCTCTGCCAATCAGAAAATAAGGAGGATGTGGCTCGGACGAGAAATTGTTGTGGTTTGCCTTCCTCCTCTCGTATAATATATTAGAATGTATGTATGTATGCATATATGTTAGCTAAGCTGGCCAAACGGCATTTTTAAGGAAATCCATTGGTACCCTGAGCCCGAAGTTTTATAGAGTATTGTTGAACAAAACTCCCGAGTTTCCTTTTTGGGGTCTTACCTTTGTGTAGATTTTGTTTTAAGAGATTCGAAAAAGATGGAGAATATAAACAAACTAAATTAAATAATATTTCATAACAAAAATATTGTTATGACAAAACTGCCTAACCCCATTCATTATAAACGGGGTTTAAAACTGGTTTTAATAACGATACCCTGTTTTAAGTTTTGGGCTCTGGGGGTAACATAGGCTAAAAAAAATCTTTTGTTTTAAGAGATTCGAAAAAGATGGAGAATATAAACAAACTAAATTAAATAATATTTCATAACAAAAATATTGATATGACAAAACTGCCTAACCCCATTCATGATAAACGGGGTTTAAAACTGGTTTTAAAAACGATACCCTGTCTTAAGTTTTGGGCTCTGGGGGTAACATAGGCTAAAAAAATCTTTTTTTGTAAATCGTATTTTTTAATTTTTATTTTTTTCTCAATTGTTTCTATAATTCCACAGGCAACTCCGGGCACTTAAGCTAGTCTTGTCGTAAATGAATATTGAAACTGGAAAGAAATAAAACATTTTGGAATTTTGTCCTATTTTAGATTTTTCAACATTTTTACTGATGTTAGTAGACGATACTCTCTTGAATTAAAATTGTAGCATTAAGTCAATAATAAGAAATCCTTAGCAGCCTCAGATATTTATGAAATAAAAAACTGGGAAAATAATGAGAAAATTTAATATTTTACAATTTTCTTTTGTAAAGGTAATGGCAAAGTTTTGAGAAATGAATTTATAATAATATTTTACTATAATAACGCTTATGATTGTCGTCTTTGGTCCAAATTGAATTTTTAACACCGTCCGGGCTTTAATAAGGTTTTAATAATTTGTGTTTGTAATAACTGCAAAAATGTTGAGAGCATACTCTAATTATATTCTCCTTTACATTATATTATTATAAAGTTTCAATCTCTCTCTGTATGTCTGATCATTACTCATGAACTCCTTAATTGATTTTCCTCAGATTATGATTGGGGAACTTTGAAGAACCACAGCCATATTCTTAGTTAGGTTTTAAGATACAGGTAGTTTCCAATAATATATATATATACTTATTACATTTCATGAATTTACTAGATTCAAGTTTATTTTGATGTCTAGCTTGAAGATATCTAGTTTGAAGATAAATAGCTTGAAGATATCTAGCTTGAGGATATCTAGCTTGAAAATATTATAGCTTGAAGATATCCAGCTTGAAGATATCTAGCTTGAAGATATCTTGCTTGAAGATATCTAGCTTGAAGATATCTTGCTTGAAGATATCTAGCTTGAAGATATCTAGCTCGAAGATATCTAGCTTGAAGATATCTAGCTTGAAGATATCTAGCTTGAAGATATCTAGCCTGAAGATATCTAGCTTGAAGATATTATAGCTTGAAGATATCCAGCTTGAAGATATCTAGCTTGAAGATATCTAGCTTGAAGATATCTAGCTTGAAGATATCTAGATCGAAGATCTCTAGCTTGAGGATATCTAGCTTGAAGATATCTAACTTGAAGATATCTAGCTTGAAGATTTCTAACTTGAAGATATCTAGCTTGAAGAAATGAATGAATTTTGCATTATGCAATACCTTGGGTTTAAACTGCAATATTATGACGTCAAAATTTAAACTCGACAGTTTAAACAACAGTAGTTCCCAAAATAATAAAAACATTCTGATTCTTATATTCTTTGGAGTCCTTGGTTTGATAAAAAATATGGTAAAGATTGATTTTTGTAATTTCAGTTCAATCTGGGGACCACTGTATGTCAAAGATCGATCTTTGGAATTCCAGCTTAATCTGATGGCCACTGTATGTCAAAGATAGATTTTTGTAAATTAAGTTTAATCTGGGGACCACTGTATGTCAAAGATTGATCTATGTAATTTCAGTTTATCTGGGGAGCACTATATGTCAAAGATCGATATTTTGAAGTCCAGTCTAATCTGGGGACCACTGTATTAATTTACCTGGTCCATTGTAGGAATCCCTCTTTATTCTCTACCCGGCACGGCAGGGTCACCTGCAAACACAATAATCTCACTAAAAGGGGATAATACGTTCGGCGTACTGTCACGGCCGTTTAAATGTTTACTGTACTGCTTGCTGTAGTTGCCATAAGGTGGTCCTGTACTTCAAATAAACCGGAGTTTACAGTGGTTTTATGGGCATCGTTTTTTTTTATTAATTTCAGGTTTTTTTACTTTTTAGAGGATACACACGTATCTGAGTTATGTATAATGTTTAAGATATAAACATGCTTAATAAGTTTGATTTCACTGTTATGCAAAATTTTAACTCTGATCACAAAGATACTTATACAAATTTGCTTAACAACTATAATCGTAACTTTATACTAAGAATACAATTTCGCAATATAATTAGCATCTCAGATTGTTGTGAAGTCTTTAAGAGTAAAAACAACATTTGAATGTTGGAAACAATTCCCATCATTAATCACCTGGACACCGCAAACATTAATTAATTAAGAAGTTTGCATTTAATTATTTAATTAGAGGATTTGATTCAACTAGTTCTTAGACCATTTAATCAGGGAGTAAATCATAGAACACAGTCTATCCTTGGATTCAGCTTATTTGAAACTCTGATCCTAGTAAACTCATAGAACACAATCTATCCTTGGATTCAGCTTATTTAAACCTCTGATCCTAGTAAACTCATAGAACACAATCTATCCTTGGATTCAACTTATTTAAAACTCTGTTCCTAGTAAACCCATAGAACACAATCTATCCTTGGATTCAACTTATTTAAAACTCTGATCCTAGTAAACTCATAGAACACATTCTATCCTTGGATTCAACTTATTTAAAACTCTGATCCTAGTAAACTCATAGAACACAATCTATCCTTGGATTCAACTTATTTAAAACTCTGATCCTAGTAAACTCATAGAACACAATCTATCCTTGGATTCAGCTTATTTAAAACTCTGATCCTAGTAATTTCAAGTACCTGGGATGCCTGATTCACAACGGTACCCTTTAAAACTTTATCTGATGTTGTTTTTCTGGTTCGAAAAGTGTTTAATTATGACAATTTCCACGATTGTGTCTGCAGAAAAAAAGTCTACAAGTCACCTTTTTAAAGAAACGTAATTAAAGATCATCCTTTTTCAAGGGGCAACACATCTAACATATTCCTGACCAGACAGAGCTATTACGGGTACCGTTGTGAATCGGACTATAGTTGGAGAGTCACTGGACATTACGCCTTCATTCCCTTTAAGTGTAAAAATGATTAAACCTGTCACTAAAACTCTAATTTGACAATCTTCAGACTTTTGCAATTAAAACTATGAATTCTGCTAGTTTAAATAGTTAAAGATAGACATAAAGGGGGACCAAAAACTGTTTTAGACTGATTCAATCAACTAATCGATTAATTAAAATCCAGGTAAAATAATTTTTGGACAACCTTCCTTCAGGTTCTGCAGATAAGAGATCATGCAATCATTGATTTTAACCATGCTGTCCCAGATGGAATTAATAACTTAAAATTGGGGTTGGGAAGGGGGGGGGGTTAATACTTTTAAATCCAGTGAAACGGAGAGAATTTGCTTTTACTGAAGTAAGCGAAAACCTTCGGTAAGAATTTATTTATGAGTCGAGAGATGAAATATTAATGTTTATAACATTTCAAATTTAAGACCTTTAAAACAATTATCAGAATTAATTTTCAAATGGCAGGGTTAACTTTATAATATTGTCTTATTATAATTAGAATACTATCTATAGGAATAATACAAAAATAAGAAAATGTTTTTTTTTAAATTCAGATTTTATTTTCCACGGGAAATCACGGTAAATCTTCTTTCAATGTAAACAAAAATTCGCATGATTGGTCTATACAAAATTTGATGAAGAAATATTGTAATTGAAAGATAAAATCTAACAATTGAAAAGTAACTCTGTATGTTACATAGAGGATTTGAATTTCTGCCACATACTCAAATTTTCTAATTCCTATATCTTTGCAACCAAGTATCGTAGACCTTTCATTTTTCACACTATAAATTATGTTAGATAAGATAAGTCTGAATTTGAAATATCGAAGGTTTACGCTAACAGGTGGTGAAGATAATAGATTACAAATTTGAGTTTGTGACAAAAACTCACTTCCTTTGGCAAAAAATATCGCTCTTTTTACAGTTAAACTGTAAGTACGCCACACATCGACCGAATTCATCAAATATCGTATTCTTCACTTTCTGATAATGGAATGTTGCAGATATTTAGTTTTTTAATTAAATGATTAGATGGAACTCTTTAAAACTTTTCCCGCATGTTCATGGCTATTTATTTATTTTTGCAAATGCTGAGATTTACGAAAAATAGTATAAAACCCATTAAAAAATTGTCAAGCCGACATTTGATAAATTCTTTCAATGTATGGCTTATTTAGGGTTTAACTGTAAATATGATAAAAAAAAGATTAGCCTTTAATCTTACATTGATAATTTATAAGAACACTTTATTTGAAATTCCGTAGAAGTTAAATGTATTCCAATAGAATTTTTCAAAATTATAGATTTGATTTGAATAAATCAAATTAGTTTCCTAATGCCTTGCACTTTTATAATAAACTCTTTTTTAGATATTGATAGGAATAAAGAAGAAAAAAATTGCTTAAATTTATGCAGTGTGCAATTTAAATTTTACTATGATATAATTGGCAAAGAATGCATCCAACTAGATTGCATGTCTTATAAAATATAGATCTTTAAAGGGACTGTAAGCATAATTTTAAGTGCTCTCTATGCTCTCGATTCACAATGGTACCCTTGAAGTCATTATCTGTTTAATTGTGATAACTCCTATGTGTTTTCTTGCAGTAGAAATGCACAAGTCACAAACCACAGTTGAAATTTATCAGTTTTCAAACATATTAAGATTGATATAATTCATACTTGATCAGACAAAGCTTTTTAGGGAACTACGGTGAATCGGGCATTGCCATCTTTGAATATAAGGTCACTAAGCTTACAGTACCTTTAAGTAAAGTTAAATACTTATCTGCATAGCATAATTCTAATTAGATAGTTACAACAACTTTTAGGATAATAACTGTAAAGCAAAAGTTTTTGCAAATTGAAAAAATCTAATTTAAGATCTTTAATTTACCAAAGGTATTAACGTTCTGAAAAGTGCAATGAAAACTCAGGTGCATTGTTATTGAATACACTCCCATTAACAAAAGAAACTGAAGTTTTTAATTCACAGAAATTCTTAATTAAAAGTTTCTTGCAAGACCAGACTCCAGAATCAAATCCACGACTAAGAAGTCAAATCTAAAATATTTTAAATTACATTTTTAATTAGAATTATTTTTTAAGTTTTGATGAATTTATTTTCTGAACCGACCAAAAAGTGTACTTTAAATCTAAAAAGACAATATTTAAACTAATGATTGTTCAGCACTGTCCGCCCCAAACCCTCCTACCTTCCCTGGCAAAAAGGCTTGCAATAAACCTTCTGCAAACATTGTATCATGGAGTTGCAAATTACCGTGTTGCAAATTTTGTTTCTGCAATTCTCAAATGCCATCTGTTAAGGTCTTCCTTTTAATGAAAGTTTTTACAATCCCTCATCTTCCTTCCTGGCCAAACTGCATTTGATATTTATTTACTTATCAAAGTTTTATTCTAAACTTGCATCCTTCTTGTTAAGGGGAAACATTGCATTATTGTCATGCGTTTTACCAGGTTGGCAAAGATACAGGGATTAGAAAATTTGAGCTCTAGTCGAGTAATTAGTTTCTATTATTTACCTTATTCCAACAGAAATATTAAGAGCAATCCCTTTAAAACTAAAAAAATGTTTTTGTTTTTTTTCATCACTTTCAATTACTTTCTTTAGTTCGCGGATTTTACAAAATAAAAAAAGAAAGCAATGTTTCTAACATTCAAATATTTCAAACAATACGAAGTAAACTAACAATTGTTTCTGAGCAGTTTTACCAATGTGAAATATTCATTTTAGAAAATTATCAAATAAAATTTATTTAAGTTGATGTCTTTTTAAAAAAATATCTTTTTGAATTTTTATTGCAAAACTTTTCATTTTTTAACTTTATTATCTTTTTTTATTAAAAATCCGTAAATTAATTAGATTTTATTATGGGGCCTTTAAAATATTTCCCAATTAAAAGCTTTTTAATGAAGCTGCATTGCGGTTTTACATCTGAAGACTTTTGGTGACCACTGTAAAAAAAATTGTATCGTTTCAGATCTAGCTTTAGAGTCAGTATTTGTAATAAGAATGCTTGAAACATTCTTCGCGGTTTTACTAAATGGATATTATTATTGCATTTCTGAATCAGTAAATAAGTTTTAAAATGGTGAAATTCTTGCTAAAATTGTTTTAATAACGTTGATAATTTAAGAACCTTTTTTACTTTTCCATGTTTATATGTTGATTTTAGTTATTGCATTCGTAAGATAAATTAAAAATAAGTTAGAATTGCTAATTCCTTTGATAATTATCAACTTTGATAATTTTACCATCTTTTTCACTCTCATTGAATCAAAGAGAATTGAAATATATTAAAGTGGAATTTAAACAATCCCTCGGTATGAATTTTGTAAGTCCCTTTCAGCCTGAAAGGGAGTTCAAAGTGTACAAATCATTTAAATTTTCACAAATTATATGCAGTAGAGTATATTAATACAGTATGTTCCTTAGACTATCCATTTCAATTTCGAATTTTTTAAAACTGTTAAATAAACTTTATAAAATGAATTACGTGAAAAAAAAATATCATTTGATTTATAGTTTTAACGGAAAATAATCGTTTGTAAAGTGAAAGGCATAGAGTCTATGTAAAATGATCATTGGTCAATTATGAAACCAGCCTATTTCATAATTTGGTTTTCTTTTAATATTAATTTTAGATTTTCTATAAAATTATATTCCAGGGCCCAAAAGGTTATATAGCACAAATATGTGAAGTACAACTGCAGTATGGAAACAGTACAACAAAATGGCCGTTTTACACTTTTTTCTTCTAAATTCCACTCTTTGTCTTCACATTTAATGCATGGTGAGACGAATAAAATAGAAATATCTGTGGATAAAAACTTTGTTGTTTTTGTAACTTGATGTGTCTTCAATATTTAATAAATGAAATGGATCTTGTCAAAATATATTTGAACGAGGGGAAAAAATATGTATTAAAGGGACTGTAGGCGAAATTTCATGTGACAACCTTTAAAGCTTTATGTGGGGGTACAACATTTTCCTATTTTGAGAAAATTATTTCTGTCAGTTGCCTTCCTTGTCCCCACATTTTAATTAAAAAAAGCAAGGATTTCTTCATCATAATTGATCAGACAACGATTGAAAGGAATCCGGGCGGAATCCTTAACTTAAAAATTAAATTTTAAAGATTTAAAGTAATCTGGCAGGGAATTCTTTAAATAAAAACATAAAATATTGAAGATTTATAGGAATCGGCCTGGAATTTATTTTAATAAAAATAAAATATTTAAGATTTAAAGAAATCAGGACGGGAAATCTTTAAAGAAAACATTTAATTTCAAAGAGTTAAAGTAAACGTGCATGGTACTAAGAAAATATTTAAGATTAAAAGGATGCCAATTCAAATCGTTATTTGATCTCTTTAAAACAATTGAGTCTTTGCCACAAACTCTGATTTTCTAAACCCTTTATCTTTGCAACCCAATGTTGTACACTGCACCTTTCAAATATTTCAAACTCTGAATTCTGCAGGATCGAATAACACAAGTCTGAATCTGATATATCAAAGGTTCACACCATAACGTTGCAAAGATTAAAAAATTTGAGTTTGTGGCAAAGACTCAAATTCTGTGATATTATGTTAATCCTTTCAATTTTAAAGTTTCACATGTGCAATGTATGTGTGTTCACATGTGTGAAAATATATATTTATTCCGCCAGATTTTCTAAATTGTCAACATTGATAGCAATACAATACAAAGCAAAACATACATGTCAACAATGAGAATTATGTAAACTTTAACACTCTATTAATTTTGAGAACATATTCCAAAAAAGAATGCTTTTATGAGCACTGAAGGCTCTTTAGAAATGTTAGTTAAGTGAAATAAAACCCGAAAGACGATTTCCCATTTTTATTATTTGACCCCAAAAAGAGTGCAAAATCTAAGTAGGTGAAAGTTAGGTAGAAAAGTATAAACATATGCCTAAATAGAAAGGTTTGTAATAAAGTAGGTAGGTAGGTAGAAAAGTATAAATGCATACCTAGATAGAAAGGTAGGTTAGTAGGTAGAAAGGTAGGTAGAAAGGTAGAAATGTATACCTGAATAGAAAGGTAAGTAGAAAGGTAGGTAAGTAGGTAGAAAGGTAGGTAGAAAAGTATAAAGGTATGCCTAAATAGAAAGGTAAGTAAAAAGGTAGGTTAGTAGGTAGAAATGTAGGTAGAAAAGTATAAATGCATACCTAGATAGAAAGGTAGGTAGAAAGGTAGGTAAGTAGGTAAAAAGTAGTTAGAAAGGTAGGTAAGTAGGTAGAAGGTAGGTAGAAAAGTATAAAGGAATACATAGATAGAAAGGTAGGTAGAAAGGTAGGTAAGTAAGTAGAAGGTAGTTAGAAAAGTATAAATGAATACCTAGATAGAAAGGTAGGTAGAAAGGTAGGTAAGTAAGTAGAAGGTAGTTAGAAAAGTATAAATGAATACCTAGATAGAAAGGTAGGTAAGTAGGTAGAAAGGTAGGTAGCTAAATAAAAAGTAGGTAGGAAAATAGAAAAGTAGGCAGCTATGTATAGAAAGGTCGCGAGTTAGATAGAAAGGTATAGGAAGGTAGATAGGTAGAAAGGTAGGAAAATAGATAGGTGGACATGTAGGAAGGTAGATAGGTAGAAAGGTAGGAAAGTAGATAGGTGGAAATGTAGGAAAGTAGATAGGTGGAAAGGTAACCTAGCATGTGTGTATATTTAAGCTTAAGAGAAAACAGCCATTATCAAAGTTTTTCAATTAACCCAGAAATCTATTTTCCCATATTATCAGTAATAAATTGAATCTTCTATATCATCTAATTCATTTACTTCGCCTTTAGTTCTTTACTTTTTGCATTTTGATCCTTCATATCCTATCCCCACCCCACACTTGATTGATGGGCACGGTAGGTTGTCTCTTTTCTATCTATCTATCTATCTTTATATAAATATATATATACATCTTTCTATATCTTTGTGTATCT
>NW_019397421.1:24308-31848 GCF_000591075.1 Eurytemora carolleeae
TTTTGCCCCCCCCCCTATATAGTCAAATAACTGAGTACGCCCCTGTGTTTAGCTATCCCGTTACACGTCTGTCTACCTGTCTACTTGTCTACCTGTCTACCTGTCTACCTATCTATCTGTCTACCTATCTACCTGTCTATCTATCTATCTGTCTACCTATTTTCCTGTCTACCTATCAACATATCTACCTACCTACCTGTCTACAAATCTACTTTTCTACCTGTCTACCAATCTACCTGTCTACCAATCTACCTGTCTATCTATCTACCTGTCTACATATCTAACTATCTACCTGTCTACCTATCCACTTGTCTACATATCTGCCTGTCTAACTATCTACCTGTCTACCTATCTACCTGTCTACCTATCTACGTACCTTTATACCGATCTACCAGTATACCTATCTACCTGTCTACCTATCTACCTGTCTACCTATCTACCTGTAACCTATCTACCTATCTACCTATTTACAAATCTACTTGTCTACTTGACTAATTGTCTTCCTGTCCACCTATCTACCTGTATAGCTGTTTTCCTGTCTTCCTGTCTATACCTGCCTACCTGTCTATACATGTCTACCTGTCTATACCTGTCTACCTGTCTACCTGTCTACCTGTCTAGTGTCTACCTGACTACCTGTTTTTCAATTCATTAAGGTTTTCAGCCTAAGTATTTAACTGCCTAGTTTCCGAGTCGCATAAAGGGTTTCCCATTTTTTTTTAATGTAAAAGTAGATTATTGCCAACATTTAAAAATCTATTAGATCATGAAAACTAATTTTTTAAATATCCATGAGAGATTTAGATTTGAAAAAATGTTAAAAAAATAAATGTTTTTTTTGGGACACTTTGTAGTCCCGTGTACTAATGATGAAAATAGGAGAGAAGATGAAGGTAAGGGATTATCATTAAAATATTTTAGAAAATCTGAAGATATTTGGATTTTCTTCTAAGGACATTTCAAGCAGTAAACTTTGGCAAAGTAGCAAGAAATCCCATTTTAAAATGTTCTTGATTATTATTGGGTTAAACAAGTTTTATAATATTTTTCTTTTATATTTCCATTCCCAAAAAAAACATGAAATAACTTTTTAAAAAAACATGAAAACATGACTTTTGTTTTCATATTTTTGCAACAAAATTTGAGACCTTGAACATTTTCTAAGTTTGCAGTTTTTTTAAATTGTCTGGAGTAAGAATAAACTAAAAATATTCCCCCTCCCCTCAACCTGGCCTTGCTCCCCCTTTCACAAAATAAGAACAACATTTTTGTTAATAGATGTATATTAGAATAAATAATAAAGTTATCATTGAATGTATTTTGTTACTAAGTTCTAAGCTATATTTAAATTTTTCTCTAAAAAAGAAGAAATCATTTTTCCAGATTTTTCTGGGTTTTCCCTCGAGTTTTTGTGCCCATCTTATGTCGGTAAAACATGACATTGAGTGGGGGCTGGGGTTGGGTTTGAAGCAAAGTTCTAAACTCAAGGTATCTAGATCAAAGTTTACAGATGAGAATATATATTCACAAGTATAAGATAAAGAAATAAACTTGGAATTCCTACAAATAGAATTAAACATGAAAACACGAAAAACTAGATAAATAAGTTTAAAACTAAAAAAAAAAAGAAAAATATTTCTTGTTTTCTAATGAACAAAAGTTTAGAAGTTGAAGTTAATAATTAAAAGAAATGTTTAGTTTATGACCTAACTTAATGCGGTAATTATTCTAATATTCGAAAAGAGCATTATTTCTAAATTTAAACTATTTATATAAACGTTAATTAATGGTGATAGAAGATCTTGCATCGCAAACTCTAAACTTTAAGTTTAAATGGACCGTCAATTTGATTCTGAGTTGCCATCCCTGCCATAAATTTATAAATACGATTTAAATTGTTTAAATTATAGTTTTCTAATCTAATAAAGTCGGTTTAGGAATAGGATATGGTCTGTTAGACTCATTAGATAGTCAAATAAAAAAGAGGCACTGAAATTGTGCAGTGAAAACAGAACAATTACACTTTTTACGCTTTTAATAACTTACTTGTTCAGCTACAGGGTGTCCCACGAAACATGACCCTTGGTGAATAGTTTAAAATGTCTTCTTCCATAATTTGACAAAAATAAAAATAAAATATGGGAGTCATATAATAGTATAATTGATTTCAAAGTCAAATATATTTGAGCAAAAGATTTTTTTAACGAAATAAACTGCAAAAAAACTTTAATATCTAATACAGTTTATGGAAGACTACATTCATAACTATTTATCAACTGTCGTGTTTCGTGGGACACCCTGTACTTGCTTTGTAACATCAAATGCACTTCAACAATGTCTTCTGGTTAACATGTAACTTAAAATAACCTTAAACACTCCCTTTAATTCTTATCATTTCCTCCATGTGTTGGCACTAATCTAGAGAAACCACAATAATAAATTATAAATTTTCAAAAAGAAAAACAACGATAAAGGGTACCCTTGTAGAAACCCTGCCCTGCAAACTCTAAACTTCAAGGTTTGAATAAATTGGACAGGGTGGGTAAAAAGTGACAGGATTGCGTGTAATTAATTATTTTGAATCAAATTCTGACAGGAAATCATTTTCCAGCGAAAATATTTAGAAACTGATAAACGTCTAGTGAAGGCATAAACATATATCTACTTGTTTAGTCAGAGACGTACTCGGGATTCAGTGCACTGTAAACAGTCCAGTACTTCAAATAAACCAGAGTTTTCAGTGCACTGTAAACAGTCCAGTACTTCAAATGAACAAGAATGTTCAGTGCACTGTAAACAGTCCAGTACTTCAAATAAACCAGAGTTTTCAGTGCACTGTAAACAGTCCGGTACTTCAAATAAACAAGAGTTTTCAGTGCACTGTAAACAGTCCGGTACTTCAAATGAACAATAGTTTTCAGTGCACTGTAAACAGTCCAGTACTTCAAATGAACAAGAGTTTTCAGTGCACTGTAAACAGTCCAGTACTTCAAATGAACAAGAGTTTTCAGTGCACTGTAAACAGTCCAGTACTTCAAATGAACCGTAGTGTTCAGTGCACTGTAAACAGTCCAGTACTTCAAATTAATTGAAGTTTTCAGTGCACTGTAAACAGTCCAGTACTTCAAATTAACTGAAGTTTTCGGTGCACTGTAAACAGTCCGGTACTTCAAATGAACCGAAGTTTTCTTCGCACTGTAAACAGTCCAGTACTTTAAATGAACAGGAGTTTTCTGCGCACTGTAAACAGTCCAGTACTTCAAATGAACAAGAGTTTTCAGTGCACTGTAAACAGTCCGGTACTTCAAATGAACGGGAGTGTTCATTGCACTGTAAACAGTTACGGTACTTTAAATGAACCGGAGTGTTCAGTGCAATGTTTTATAGTCCGGTACTTCAAATGAACCGGAGTTTTCAGTGCACTGTAAACAGTCTGGTCCTTCAAATAAACCTGAGTTTTCAGTGCACTGTAAAGCTCTACAGTGTTGAAAACATAGTTAAAAAGGAAACCGTTGCAAAAAGTTTATTGCACTTTATAATGGACTGCACTTCAAATTCAAAGTTCTCTGTCCAAAAGACATGTTTAATTTCTAAGAAATGTTGCAAGATACCTGAAGAATTTACATTAGACATTCTTTTTGGAATATTTAGCTGGAAAATTGAAAAAAATATAACTTTCTTACTTTCAATTTAAACGAAAAATCTCCGAATATTTCGTATATTTTCCGATTTCTAAAGATTATATATAATATTGATAATTAAGTTTAATCTTCAAAATATAACTTATCAGAAGTAAATTTGAACTAAGATAAAATAAGCAGTGGGTTAGTTATTGGTGTTTTTCAAAGTTTCTAATAAGTAAAATCAAAACAAAATGAGTTACGATGTTCAAATCCAAACTAATAATGTGTGTAGGGAAGGTGACTGAAAGTGAAGGTATTATACCTGTTCCCCCTGAATAGCTGTCTGATTATCAGGTTCCCGGATAAAGAACTGTCTGTAGGGAAGACTGGAGAAGGTTCCTGTACAAGGAAGGAGAAGGAGGAGAGAGAATAAAACCAAACCCTTCTCCACCCTTAGCTCTATCCTTCTCCACATGCTCCAACCCATTCCAGAGCTTAGTTACTCTTTAGTCCCGGTGTATTATGGTATCACTGGAGTAAAATCCTTCTATTATTCATTTTCTTTTGACATCAAACTTCAAAAAAATCAAAAGTTTAAGCTTTAGAATTAAAGAGTTTAAGATTTATGAAATTTTCTTCTTTTTAAAGATTTTTTTTCTGAAGAGGCTGCAGCATTACATAAAGAAATATTATTTTATTTTAAGTAAAACAAAACATTTTTTAAATGAGGTTAAAAAATGGTAAAAAAAATGGATAAAAAGGCAAACTGCATAAGAACTTCGTTAATAACATTTTTACAACAAAAAGTCGACTTCTGGAACTCAGAACTTAAAAGTCAAGGTTTGTCCATCACAAATTCAACTTGGTCAAAGAAGTCAAAGGTTCGGGTTTTATAGAGATTAAAAAATTACTTTGTTGACAAGAATGTCGTAGCTAGTGATTGATGCATTTCTTCTAGTAGAATCAAGTATATATAATATGTAACCTAAGATCGTGGCACTTGAAGAAAACTTTTTCAATAAAAGAATCCCTGACTAAAAATATCCAATCCACGTATTATACAAACCAAACTGTAAGGAAATATTCAATAGTACCGTTGTGAATCGGGTATGCCCCTAGCTGTAATTCAGATTCTCTTCAAATTATGACGACAGTGCCAAGAAAATTTTGACTTTTTTATCTAAAAAAATAAACCTTTAAACTGATTTTTAAAGTGCAAGATTTAATCAAGAATGAAATAATGAAATATAAATAAAAAATGCAATTCCCTCTCATATAAACTAATTCTTTTAGCATAATATTAGGAAATTTTCCAGAATTGATTTCAAAACAAATTTTACAAAAATTTGCAAATATTTATTCACAAGTGGGAAAAGTAACTAAATTTTATCTTTTGAACAGAAAATATTGACCAATACTAATAATTTCAAATAATTCAGGAATAGCTAAAAGATAAAAAGTTATCTTTTATGGATTTTTTGGAAGCTTCGAAATAAAACAAAACAAAAAATCATTGTGTTTGGACACTCAAGGTTCAAGGTAAAAATGTGAGCTCCCCGATAAAGATTCCACCCCCCCCCCCCCCNCATGGGCACTGTAAACTAGAGGTTCATGGGCACTGTAAACTAGAGGTACATGGGCACTGTAAACTAGAGGTCCTGATAAAAGTCCAATGAGTCATATATTTAGATCCAATTTCATCCAATTTTTTGTGTTTGGAACATGAAAAAGTTAATAAAGCTCTAAACAGTTAATAAAATAAATAAAATAAAACTTTGTTATGCAATTTTAAAGACATTTTTACTTTCTGCCAGAACACGTTTATGAGGGGATTTTGAAACTAAACTTCATACAGTGAAACCCTTAATAACGAATACCTCGGAAGAATTTATCAAATGTCGTCTGGACAATTTTTCAATGAGTTTTATACTATATTACGTAAAGGAATTGAGTCTTTGCAACAAACTCTGATTTTCTAGTCCTTGTATTGTCCCAACCAAATGTCGTAGACCTTAGATATTTCAAACTATTAATTATGTTAGCTTAACTTATCTAAGTTTGAAATATTAAATGTGTATACAACATCAGGTCGCTAAGATATTGGAATTCGAAAATTTAAGTTTGTGGCAAAAACTCAATTCCTTTCAGTGTTTGCGAAAATAAATAAATAGCCATGATGAATATGCGGGAACAGTTTTAAAGAGTTCCATATAATCATATAATTAAAAAACTAAATATCTGCAACATTCCATTTTCAGAAAGTAAAGCATACGACATTTGATGAATTCTTTCGATGTATTCGTTATTAAGGGTTTCACTGTACGAAGATAAATTTCTTTCATTCTGATATTTTTTTTTTCAAGAAATTGTTTTTAGCAAATTGACCGAAACATTAATTATACACAAGAAGAATTATGGAGTTTATTAAAGACTTTTCAAGCTTCATGTCGGAATTGGTTGAGCCTATTAAAGACTTTTCAAGCTTCATGTCGGAATTAAAAGTAACCAAAAAGGAAAGAAAAGGAAGATGTCCATGTCGAAAATACTGAAGGTTTATGAAAACAATTATACTTCACATAAATTTTCTTAACATGACACGCAAATCTGCCCCTTAAGTAAAAGTAAATTCAGCCTATATGAAACATAAAGTCTGACCGCGTCAACCTTGTTGCCCCGGCTAGTCCTGTCCATAGAGCTAGGAACAGTACCAACTGGGACCGGATTGACCCGGCTCGGAAATTCAAATGTACAACGGCTGCCCATGATGAGATGATTCATTTGGTGTACCT
This sequence comes from Eurytemora carolleeae, assembly GCF_000591075.1. Classification (NCBI taxonomy): domain Eukaryota; kingdom Metazoa; phylum Arthropoda; class Copepoda; order Calanoida; family Temoridae; genus Eurytemora; species Eurytemora carolleeae. The sequence continues at coordinate 30,721 of NW_019397421.1, forward strand.
TCCCGTTTTACCTTAAAATGTATACACGTGCACTGTACAGCTTTCTCTAGCTGCTTAAAATTCGGCCCGGTATTTATAATGAACCCGAGTTCATAGCGCCTTGAAAAAACAGGTTGTAACAGTCGTATTTAAATATATAACTAAAAATATATCAGACGTGTTCAAACTTTACAGAATTCAATGTCACGATGCAAAGATATAAGGATTTTAAGAATTAGAGTTTGAGACCAAACCACCAGTCGTATCCCTCAATATTTGTGTTGGTCAAATCAACGTGGATAACGTGATCATGAATGAAAGAATAAATCTCTGATTGAAGAAAAAGATAAAAATAAAAATGGAAAAAGTTTTATATCTGAGAAAAGAAGGATTCCTTTAAGTTTAGCTGTAGATCATCTGTCTCACGCAAAATAACATTCAAAGTCTTGAATAATCATCATTTTCTTGATCGATGAGAATCTATTTGTTTTGAGTAAATGTATCAGATAGATATTCTATGTTTATTCACAAATCCATCCTTGTCACTTTTTATCATCATTATATTTCACTTTGTGTCAGAGCAACGCGGCACTTTTGCGCATAATTATACAACACATAACCCTATCCTTCATCTTTTCTCCATGGTTTTTATCACTTTTTTTGGCAGATATATATATATATTTATGTATAGTACACTCTGAAACAAAAGTAGAAAATAAAAATTGCATTTTTGTAAGTTGAAAAAAAGCAGAAATAAAAACTTTATGAAACGCATTCATATTCGTAAATAAAAAATAAGAAATACTAAAAACTAAATACTAAAGAAATCAAAAGTTGCATGATCCAATGAGTTTCTAAAGTAAAAATTTGTTAAAATCAAATTTTATTTCAAAATGCCAGGCATATTTCCTTGATGCTACAAAATAAACCTTTTAAAACCCCCTTTGGACTAAACTCCAAGTTTCCTTGAACCCGGAGTAAATCAATCCCGATTCCCGTGTACAGTGTATATGATCTGGACCCGGAGCAAAACCTTCTCCGGACGGAGATTCTCCGAAGACTAAAAGTAAACTAGTATCTATACTTCTAAACTGATCCATTCGTCCGTCCCAGCGGAGAACTGGGGGAATCGGAGACAGGATGGGGGGT
>NW_019397421.1:32099-43769 GCF_000591075.1 Eurytemora carolleeae
GACAGTGCTTCAAATATCCACTCATATTTGTCATGTGGCAAATATCCACTCATATTTGTACACCACACAAATATCAACAATTGCATCTTTAATCTTTGTTGTCGGAGACAAAATTTAATTCATGAATCAGATAAAAAACATGGAATTAATAATTGAATTAAAAACGACGGTATCTTCACCATTTTTATTTTTAAAAAGGTTAAAACTGTTCCCTTGTGCATCGAGCATGTAACTTTAAGAATTGAGGGTTACTAGAGATATTTCATCTCTTTAGCGGTGCTAGATTTTCGAGCTTTTTAATTAAATGGATTTAATGGATTTACAAATTTACACTTATTATAAATTTTCTATGGTTTCAAGTTTCCAAGCTTTTATTCCTCTTTTTCTTAGAAAAGTGAAATTCTTATAATCTCTATTTTTGTGTCTATTTGTCTGAGCAAAACCCGAAGAGAATATTAGAGTGGAATTTACTAGAAAAAACTGTAGAACGGCCATTTTGTTGTACTGTTTTCATACTGCAGGTGTACTTCACATATGTGTGCTATATAACCTTTTGGGCCCTGGACCATCATTTTATAAAAAATCTAAAATTAATATTAAAAGAAAGCCAAATTATGAAAAAAGCTGGTTTCATCATTGACTAATGATCATTTCACATAGACTTTACAAACGATGATTTTCCGTTATAACTACAAATCAAATGATTTTTTTATTCACCTAATTTATTTTATAAAGTTTATTTAACAGCTTTAAAAAATTCGAAATTTAAATGGATAGTCTAGGGAAGATATGGTATTAATGTACTCTACTGCATATAATTTGTGAACATTTACATGATTTGTACACTTTGAACTCCCTTTCAGACTGAAAAGGACTGAAAAAATACCGAAGGATTGTCTAAATTCCACTCTAATATATATTCTATTCTCTATGTCAAAACCGCTCAGCCCATTGGCCTTGAGGGACTCAGCTCATGCGAGTTATTTTAAATTTTCAGTCTTTTAGATTGCTTTGATTGGTTACCTCACAAGTCAAAACTCCGAGTTCGAACTTAATTGCCATTTGTCAAAAATCATATTTCTTCAGGGGTTTACAAAAAATGAAGGGAGGATTAGGGGTCTGAGGATTGATTTAAAAGCATGTCTCTTGTTCTCGTAATATTTATAATAATTCCAAAATTGAATTTTTTATTTTGGTTTAAATATTTGTGGTTTACAATAATCTAAATTCCAAAACGTATAAAATTCTAATCAAATAACGTCTTTAAAAGGTTTAGAATATAACACAAGTAGTGTGAATTGAGGAGATTTACTGGAAAATACGTATTAATAACATACACAGATATATTGTGGTTTCTCTACTAAAGTGACTTGCGCATTTCTACTACAGGAAACCAAATAGGAATTAGCAGATTAACCACTTTTAAATCTAGAAAAATTCAATTTCAATGTTTGATCAGATAAAGGTTTCAAGGGTAACGTTTTGAATCAGGCATTTCCATCTTTGAATTGATGGTCGCGTGAAATTACGCGCGTTTACAGTCCCTTTCAGTGGCCTTGTGTAATAAACAGATTTTACAACAAATTCCTGTATTGAGAACTCTAGAACTAAATCCTTAAAGTCTTCAAGAGTTTCCTAAAATAAAACTCAGAAATATTTAACTTCAAAATATTAAACATTACCGAATGCACAACATGGTTATTTTCAAGAGGTGGGGAGGGGGAGGGGGTAATTGTCAGTGTAAACAAGGATACTTCAGTCACGTGAGCTTAGACAGCGCTTTAAATGGTACCGATGTTAATAGGGCAACCCACTTTTAAAGGGACAGACCAGCGTTGTAAGGTAGTTGAACTGAGTTTGCAGTGGTGTGGACAAATTCTTTAAGATTCATTTGAGATGTGTAAACCTGAGTTTGAGCGAAAAGTCCACGTTCAAAATAGTACACAAAAGTGAATACGTTTTCAATTTTTTTTTTTAATTATTAAATAATGACATTAAAAAATGTAAAAAAAATTCTACAGTAAACTAATTAGTTGTTTAGGTAAAGGTTGAGAAAATAAAAATCAACTCTTATAATCGAAAAGAAAGTAATCCTATTCAATTATTAGTTTCTATAATCTCTCTTTAATCACAAAGATCTTCTGCAGATTTTCTTGAATTTTTATCCAAAAAGACGACATTTGAAGAATTTGAAGAAATTAAAAAAATCAATATGGTGATTTAAAAAGAAAAAATTAATCCTAACTTCGATTTTTTGATAAATTTCTTTTGAGAAATATGTTCCTAAACATCTAATTGGTTTTTATAGAATTTTTACAATATTTTTGTTGTCGTTATTTAATAATTAAAAAAACGATTCTGAAAACGTACCCACCCAAATTCATGATTTTGAACGTCGACTTTGCGCTCAAACTCTGTGTTTCCGATATAATACGGGGGGAACGCTTGTGTTATGTTTTTAGGAAATCCTTGGATGCGTTTTAACACCTTTTTTAGATTAAAGAGAATGGAAACATAAGTTCAAATCCATACAAAGTTGGCAATGTCCGATTTACAATGGTACCCTCGAAACCTTTACCTGAACAAAAGTGTAAAAGATATCTTTGTGAGTCCGACTCGAAAAGTGTTTATTTCTGTGTGTTTACTTATTGTTTCAAGGATACCGTTCTAAATCGGGCGTTGCCATCTTTGCATGGAGGGTCACTTGAAATTACGCTCCCTGACAGTGCTTCAATTCTGAACCGGATTCAATTTGTAGTACGAAACAAACTAATTATTATTAAAAACAAAAATTTTCATTTTCCAAGGTTTTATTTTGCACCATAAGATTTTAAACTCATAGAGGAAAAAACTTTATGTCATCGTTTTGCTAGAGAACATTTTTAACAACAAAAAGCTATAAGTGCATACAGAATAATTATTAAAAAGATCAGAATGTTAAAGGGATTGTAAGCGTAATTTCGAGTGACCCTCCATGCAAAGATGGCAATTTGCCAGATTTGCACCCGTATCCTTAAAAGGATTTTGATCAATTATGAATGAAATATGCATGTTTTGTTTATTTGAAATGTTTATTTTCATTTGCGGGTTTTCTGCAACAGCGCAGTTGCGCATTTCTTGCAAATAATAAACAATGGAGAAGTTTTTAGAAAATATAGACTTTTCGAGTCAGATTAAGGTTTCAAGGGAACCTTTGTAAATCGGACATTGCATGGATAGGTCACTTAAAATTCGTCCAGTCCCTTTAAGGTCTACAAGTTTGTTTTATCAAACTCCATCTTTTTGTCTCAGGAATCCCTAAAAGAGAATATTTCAAATTTACTTTATTTCTTTAGATTTGTTTACACAAACACCAGCTTAATTTATTATTCCCGGTTCCCAGAATATATGTATACCTAGATACAGGGGGGGGGGGTAGGGATGGGCATGCATTTTTTAAAAACAAATTTTTATTTACTCAACAATATATTTTTGAAAATTCAATTCAATTTAGAGTTCTGTTTTTAGTGCTAAAAAAGCGTTCGGGTATCATAAGTCTTCATTCGTTTATTTGATTACCAATTCCACTAATTTTTTTCTGTAAAAAACATAAAATTTAGAGAAGATTTTTTTGCTAAAAACTTGAGTCTCCATAGGCATATAAATGAAGTAAATAATTTAATTATCAAAACCGAATTTAATTTTAAATTCCATTATTTGAGAAAGAGACTTAAGAGACGATCTTTCAGAGATATTTTGAATATTTTCTTTTATTCGTTTTTTTTGTTGTTAAAATGGTATCATACCATTTTAAAAAAGTGTTTACCAATTTACCAATGGAAAAGAAAGACAACTGCCATGAACGGACCTATTTCAGTTAATTCAGTTGATTCCAAGTACTGGTAAAAATTTCTTCATCTCTTCTATATACTTTGCTTGTCTGCTTGGGTGTCCATGCCGGTTTCTTTGTATCCGATAAACGTCAAAACGGCTGAACCGATCGGGCCGTAATTTTGCGTGGGACCTCACTTGAATGATCAAAGATCAAAGCGAATGATCAAAGCTTAAAAAATTAGCCTCCAACAAAATTATCTTCATTAAATTTAAAAATCCATACCAAGAAAAAATGTTCACAATTGAAATAGAAGATGGTCGCAACGCGCCCTGAAAGCCTAGTTTATATATAATTTGATTGTCTGAAAGTTTGTATACAATAAACGACTAAACCAATCGGTGGAATTTTGGTTGGCACCGCACCTCACAGGACCCTATATAGGTAAAGTTTATGGAACATTTGAAATGACTAAAAGTTACCACATTTAGAGCAAAAGTTAAAGGCTAAAATTGTTAATAAGAAAGGGGGTACGAAGCGCCCTAATTACGTCTAATTATAGCAAAAAAATACTCATAACATTGTTTCAACATTGTCTTCCCCATTCCAAGTTTTATGGGCCCCGCTTTACAATTTTCTTTGATCCCTTTTTTCCTACCCTATTGTGTGTTTTATAAAACCATGATTTTCATAACGATGCTCAGCCCTAGAAAAGGACACCTAGATAGAAAGGGTGTGGGGAGGGGGGGGGAGGATTGTAAATGCGAAGATTAGTCTCCCTGTCCTAGATAGAAAGGGTGTGGGGAGGGGGGGGGGGGGGGATTGTAAATGCGAAGATTAGTCTCCCTGTCCTAAACACAAATTCACAAAATATTCCAACTTTTCTTTTTATATTTCTCTCTCCACACACACTCAAACTTTTCCATCCTTAAACTTCTATTGGGAAAGTTTTGGATTTATAAATTGAGAAGTATACAAAACATTTTCAAACTTTTACCCCTTCCCTCCAATTCCCAGTCTCTTGACCCTTGAAAATGTGATAGCTCATGGTCTTCCAAATCCAAATTGAAATTGGATTTAAAGAGACTGTCAAGTGTGCCTCTACATTTGTTGAGTGACATAATTTCAAGTGTACCTCTACATTTATTGAGTGACATAATTGAAAGTGTACCTCTACATTTATTAAGTGACATAATTTCAAGTGTACCTCTACATTTATTGAGTGACATAATTTCAAGTGTACCTTTACATTTATTGAGTGATATAATTTCAAGTGTAACTCTACATTTATTGAGTGACATAATTTCAAGTGTGCCTCTACATTTGTTGAGTGACATAATTTAAAGTGTACCTCTACATTTATTGAGTGACATAATTTAAAGTGTACCTCTACATTTATTAAGTGACATAATTTCAAGTGTACCTCTACATTTATTGAGTGACATATTTTCAAGTGTACCTCAACATTTATTGAGTGACATAATTCCAAGTGTACCTCTACATTTATTGAGTGACATAATTTCAAGTGTACCTCTACATTTATTGAGTGACATAATTTCAAGTGTACCTCTACATTTATTGAGTGAAGTGTACCTCTACATTTATTGAGTGACATAATTTCAAGTGTACCTCTATACACAGTACAGTTGTTCTTTTTTACTGTTTATCTTGCAGAAATGGTAGAGAACATAATACGACGTTTCACAGAACAACAAAACAGCCTTTTACTGTTGACATAAAATATACTCTCATAACAGACTAACTTTATTATAAGCAATGAAATTTCGTAATACAACATTTCGAATTCGCCTCTTAGTTCCCATGTTAATTGGGACCCCGTCTCTTAGTTCCCATGTTTATTTGGACCCCGTCTCTTAGTTCCCATGTTAATTGGGACACCCTGTTGATTATTCAGCCCTTTCTCCTGCAGCCTATATCTTCCTACCTTCCAATCCTCCAAGTTTTGTTGATAAAGTGTTCAATTTGTCTTAACTGTTAAAAATGTTGTAATGTTGTAAGTTCAAGACTGTGTAACACAGGATGTTCAATAAATAATGGTCTAAAGGTCTAAATATTTTCAAAAGATTATTTGGTCCTAAGTTATGCATGGTTAGATTTTGAAAATAAGACTTCTATTCTTTGTGGAAATCATGATCGAATTCTTGTTGTGGAGTTGAGACACCCAGGGATATTTATTCTGCTGATTTATTCTCCTCCTACAACTTTGCTAAACACTTGTGTTACAGTATATTTGTAAAGTCAGGAGAACACTTTGTGTTGCAGAGTTTCAGAATGCATTTATTTATGTGTTTTAAAGCGCAATTTTGTGTTAAAGAGAGGATTTCATGTGTTCCATCATTGATGCAGAGTGAAAACATGTGTTCTTGAGTGCATTTATGTGTTTCAGAGTGAATTTGTGTCTTCCAGAATGTATTTATGTGTTCCAGAGTGTATGAACGTGATTCAGAGTGCGCTTTTCCAGAGTGTAAAATTAATGTGTTCAAGAGTTAATTTATTTGTTCTCTTTCAAAGTGCATTTATGTGTTTTCCAGAGTAAATGCATGTGTTTAAAAGTGAAACTTGTTGTTCCAGAGTTCATTTACGTGTTCCAAAATTCGTTTATGTGTTCCAGAGCTTATTCACGCGTTTCAGAATTCATTTATGTTCTCCAGAGTTCATTTATGTTTTCCAGAGTTCTTTTATGTGTTTCAGAGTTCATTTACGTGCTTCAGAGTTTATTTTATGTGTTTAAGAGTTAATTTATGTGTTCCAGAGTTTATTTACGTGTTCCAAAGTTCATTCTATGTGTTCCAGAGTTCATTTATGTGTTTCAGAGTTCATTTTTGTGTTCCAGAATGAATTTATGTCTTCCAGAGTTCATTTATGTGTTTCAGAGTTTATTTATGTGTTCCAGACTCTAGAATGCCTTTCTGTTTTCCAGACTGTTTTGATGTGTTCCATTTTTCTTTTTCCCCCTGTATAACGGGAAAATGTAGATCCCTCCCATTTATTAAAAAGTGTCCAAGAAACCTAATAAAAGATATTTCATTCATATTCAATATATCTACAATTTATAGATATATGTATTCAATATATCTACAATATATAGATGTATATAATCCCGATTCTCAAATATGCTGCAATGTACGTAACCCAATTCAAGTTTTGGTTTCGCTTTAATCAGCTATTTTCAAGAGAAACCTGAGCTGGGAACTTTAGAATGCTGGATATCGAGATTATTGCTTAATCCTCTCTTTTTGTTAATCTCGAGACTATCATAATCTTAAGATTATGTATTTAGATTCTATGGAACGCCAGATTTGTTCGTTTTCTTGATTGGAAGGGCCTTCACTTAATCATTCCATTTATTTATTAATGCAATAGTTAAAATTGGATAAAAAAGAATCTCAAACGTTTTATTAAATATTTTTCTTAACCGCTTAATTTACAAAAAGGCCGACAACATAATCTTTATTTGTTAGAAATTGCGGATTTCTCTCATGGGATAGAATTTATTTTCAAGGCTGTCATTGGTCAATACAATTTACGAACTATATTCCTGCACTCTCATTGGAGAAAAAAATGTGCGGATATCCAAAGAGAGAGAAAAAGAGTGGATTAAGGACTAAAATTAAAAGTTTACTACAGTGGATATTCGGATTAAGTTCTCAGCTCTAAGCATTTTCCAGTTTTGACGTTGTAAACTATAGAACCCTTATCTTCTTTATCACGTCGCTTAAAAATATTGAATAAAGTTAAAGGATTCCCCACAAGGGGAGAGACTTCAGAGACGAGTGTACAGAATTTATACTTTCTAATTCCTCATGGTTTTCTGCAACTGTAAACTGGATTTTTTCTTTTGCCAAATCAAAAAATAAACTATTACAAGTCCATATGAAAGGCAGAAGGCTAAATTTAACCTTAAGATTTTCATATTTAAGAGTTGTAGGTCGTCTTTACAGTCACATGCTTTGTGGGTAATTCTGTATGCAATAACGAAAATACACAGAGTCTATAAAAAAACGATGGTACAACGCAGATTTTAAGTCAGCCCCCCCCCCCTTATCAATTTCTCAAAACTTTTTCATAATCGAAAACAAATTCTGATGACAGATTATTTGTGATATGCTTTGTTTTGCGATTTAGACTTGGCTTACGTCTTAGAGTTGTTAGCACAATGGTTTTATTGGATAAGATTACTGAAGTATATTAGCATATTCTTGTTTAGCACAATGGTTTTATTGGATAAGATTACTGAAGTATATTAGCATAAATCTTGTTATGTGCAAACATACAGTGGCAAGAAAAAGACTAGTTTTTTCTCTTTATTAACCATCTTTTATTATCTAATTTTTTTTCAAAATGGTAGTTTCAAATTTGCTGAAAAAAATTGTTGTTAAACTACAGGGGACATTAGTTTCAAAACTAGCACTTGGCCTATTTCTAATACTGGTTGTTAGAAATGGGCACAAATTGAAAGACTGGGTTTGTAGAATCTCGGCCCATATTGAGAGTAAAAATCTATAGTAAAATCATAACCAACACTTTATTTAGCATCACAAGGACAACAATTTCTAATTTTAAACTATTTTTTGAAATCAAATTTATAAAAGAATTTTTTTATTAAAGCCCTTGACCGTTTTCAAGACAATGTCAGGTTTTCCATTTTAGAACATAACCTTGATTTAAATCCTTGTCGCGTTTTCGAGACAAAACCCATTTTCCCGTCTTTGAGTAAAATCCACAATTCAAAACAAAACTCATTTTCATATCCCACGCAATCAATCACTAAAAGTAAAAATTATCTTCTGAAGACTAAATCAACTGCTGAATTATATATAGAATCTAAGTTTTCACAAATTTTATTTGTTAAAAAAGAAATAATGTTGATTAATTTCCTGCATTTTAAACAAGCAATTTCCCGCATTTATAGTAAAATCTACATTGCAAGAAGAAAGTAATATTAATATTTTGATTTCGCAATGCCGTAATATTTTTTTATCAAAAAAGAACAATGCGTTTTTATTTTCTATTTGTTTATATTTACCTTTTGTGACGTACGTATGTACATATCTTGAAAATTGACATTGATATGAATTCCATTAATTGTCTCAAAACCAGGATAGGTTTCAAAAACGCGACATGAGCTGAAATCCGGTAATTGTTTCAAAATAGGGGTATAAATAATCATCCAAAAACTAATTCTCTAACCTTATTATTTGCCTAAAGTTGAAATTGTTTGTTTAAATAAATAGGTTTAAACATTTTTAATAAATATATTGTGTAGTTTTGTTCCAACTGGCTTGGATTAAAAGATAAATATACGCCTGAAAATGATAACTTTGCAGGTTTTGTTAATTTCAAACACTCAGTGTTAGAAATGGGCCAAGTATTAGTTTTGGAACTAATTTCCCCTGAAATATAGGGACAAAAATTATAATTTAGTTTATCATATACACACAGCTCCACGGGTGAAAAAAGCTCAAACTAGCTTTTTAGAGAGTGACTCACAAAACTGTAGAAAAGAAAGACGACATGAATATAGACACAGCCATTGTGCAGTATATACAGAACTATTTTACTTTAAAAGTTGATTTTCATGCAAATGACAAATGTTTATCTTTTAAAGAACATTGAATACAAAACAATTTTATGGCAGGGGGTGAATATAATTCCATCCAATACGTTCCCAAACGTTGATTGATTGATATTAGAGGCAGAAATTAACCATGTTGTTGTTGTAAACAATTGGAAATATGATGCCAGATTGTAGAAAAAAAATCCATGCTGAAGAATGCATACTGCGAAAATCAAGGTAGCGTTTATTTTTCTCTACATCACAATTTACCTCTTATGATGACTGATATCTACATCTTTTAACCCCTGAAGTGTACGTAGACAAATAACTTACCAAAGTTCACATTCACACAGAAAGTGTATTTTCGTGATTCTAAATGTACTATCTACCTCGATACTATTTGGGATAAAAACTGGAATTATGTGGACCCCTGTGTATGTATATTATATTTCATCCTGCTTAATTCTGCATAATTTCTCCTCTACATAATTCCCTCTCTGTGACTACAGCCTGGTTTAGTAGCAATCAAACTAAACAAACAATTACTGATGCAAATATATATATATATATGTATATATATAAACAGATAAACAGGATCCAATTGATGAGGTGGGGGCGTGAATTTATCTGATAGGGATATATGGCACTTAAGTATTCAATTTTCGAAATTCGCGGAATTGAATTTATGCATTAGTATCCCACAAAATACGAAAAAGGAATTGCGTCTTTGTCTTAAACTCAAATTTTGTAATCTCTGTATCTTTTCAACGTAATGGTATACACATTTCAAACTCAAAACAATCGATACAAGCTAAAGGGCCGGCGTTAACCGTGGAATTAATTTTTTTTTAATTTCGATTTTTAAAAAGAAATTCATATTTAAAAATTTGTTTAGACTATGTTACCCCCAGGGTACCCATGGGTTCCCTCAAAAAAATTTAGCCCATTCGGTCCAGCCGTTTGGAACATACGAATGTCTTGTTTTATTATGTAGATAAATGACGGCCAAGTCATAGTTTGAAATATCAAAATCTGCGACACACAGTGTTGCAAAGATATACCGATTAAACAACCAGAGTTTGTGTCAAAAACTCAATTCTTTCAGTATTTTGTGAACATTTTTGCAAAACTACACAAAATGTATTAAATTTTGTTTAAGGAAAATGATCAGAATATCCCAAAATTTAGATCTGTTCAAAACATTTTTCGAAATTAATTTATCGAAAAATTGTGTATCCCTACTTGCAGTGGAAGTGTTGGTCTGGAAAAGGAAGGGATTACTTGATTAGAAAGGTTAGTAAGGTAGGGTTGAGAAGAATGGTTTATCACATATTCAAATTAGAGAGGTTAGTAAGGAAGGGTTGAGAAGAAGAATGGTTTATCACATATTCAAATTAGAAAGGTTAGTAAGGTAGGGTAGAGAAGAATGGTTTATCACATATTCCAATTAGAAAGGTTAGTAAGGTAGGGTTGAGAAGAATGGTTTATCACATATTCCAATTATTTGCTTAGTGATCTATATTAATGCTACTGGGTTGGGTTACCCACAAAGAATGTACTTCAGAGACTACTAAAAACTCGGCCCAGAAAGTATCTTAACGTAACCTAACCCTACTAACAAAAAAATAATAATAAATTTGCTGAAAAATAAATGGTCATGTACAAAATTGTATACTAGGACGGACCCATTCTTTCTTTGCTAAATCGTTGAATAACACGCGTTACCTCTGCCCCTTTAGTAAAAGTAAATTCAACCTATATGAAACATAAAGTCTGACCACGTCAACCTTGTTGCACCGAATAGTCCTACTGATTGTCTGCTTTATTAACCATTAACCCAATATCCCTGCGGTACAATACAAACTTGGATCGGAAAGGTTGACCTGGATCGGATATTCAAATGTACTACGGCTTCCCGTGATAAGCAATTAAAAGGGTATATTTATAGCAAAATACGTAATTTAACCTTAGGATTGACATATCTTGGGAGTTTTAAGTAGTTTTTACAGTCTCATACTTTTAATCAAAAAAGAATAAATAAATTCCGTACCATCATCTTTGAAATTTTATCCTTCGTGGGAAATCCGGTATAAAGCTGGAATCTTCGGTTTTTCTTTAACTTCCACCTTTGATTGGAACAAACATAAAGATGGAACAGATATTTTATGTTCGACAATAAAATTTTTATATTTGTAGAGAGAGAAAACAGGTTGGAATTATTCTGGAGGCATTTGAAAAGTGTCATCCGTAAAATATCTAAATCTGGGGGGGGGGAGTTTTT
>NW_019397421.1:44028-50063 GCF_000591075.1 Eurytemora carolleeae
AAGAGCTGGGGGGGGGACTGTTATGACGTTTTTCAATGTGTTCCCTCGGTGGTTTAGACGGTGCTGATAAAAAGGTATCTTCGTTTTCATAGTAAAAAAAATATAAAATCAAGTTAAAAATAAATTAAAAAGGGGGTCCCTTTGGCTGTAAAATTTAAGAATAAAAAATATTTGATATTTTTTGTGTAAAGCGAAAAAACTTTCGAGTTTTTCAAGATGTGTGTCGTGTGTGCCCATTTTTTTTCTTTCCTAAGATATATTAAAAGCATAAAAATATATTAAAATATAAAAAAGGTTGGATATATTCCCCCATCATTAATCTACGGTGTATGTCCAACATCATAACAATTTATATTTCATGAAACTTCCATATTCAGTATTCAGAGAATATTCAGTATTCACAGAATAATCAAGATTCACAGAATATGCAGTATTCACAGAATATGCAGTATTCACAGAATAATCAGTATTCACAGAATATGCAGTATTCACAAAATATTCAGTATTCACAAAATATGCAGTATTCATAGAATATTCAGTATTCACAGAATAATCAGTATTTACAGAATAATTAGTATTCACTGAATATGCAGTATTTACAGAATAATTAGTATTTACAGAATATGCAGTATTCACAGTATATGCAGTATTCACAGAATATGCAGTATTCACAGTATATTCAGTATTCACAGAATATTCAGTATTCACAACCTAATCAGTATTCACAGAATATGCAGTATTCACAGAATAATCAGCATACACAGAATAATCAGTATTCTGTACAGAATATGCAGTATTCACAGAATATTCAGTATTCTGTACAGAATAATCAGTATTCACAGAATATGCAGTATTCACAAAATAATCAGTATTCACAGAATATGCAGCATTCACAGAATATTCAGTATTCATAGAATATTCAGTATTCACAGAATATTCATCAGTGTTCATAGAATATTCAGTATTCACAGAATAATCAGTATTCACAGAATAATCAGCATACACTGAATAATCAGTATTCACAGAATATTAAGTATCACAAAATAATTAGTATTCTCAGAATAATTAGTATTCACAGAATATTCAGAATCATAAAATAATTAGTATTCTCAGAAAAATCTGTATATTCACAGAATAATCAGTATTCACAGAATAATCAGTATTCGCAGAATAATCAGAATTCACTCTAATCATTCCCCCCACACCGCATTTTTTCCTACACCTTTCTTGACATAAGACAAAATATCTAAAAACCTATCTTGCGACTAGAAAGAGGCACAATGCGCCCTGAATTTGTATATTTCCCCACTGAGTATATATTGTCAAATCTAAACAAATAATATTATTTTATGAAATTATGTAAATTGTAGAATATAATTATGGTTGTAGTGTTTCATATCAAATTTATATATTTAGATGATGGAAAAAATTATGCTGATTATGATTAATAATATATAATGTATTTTTTCACTTTCATATTTTAAATACATATATATATAATCAGCATCACATGTTTTAAGTATTTTTAACTTTACATCGCAAATTTTACATCTAGGCTTTTAGGGCGCTTCGCACCCTTTTTCTAGTATTAATTGTAACTTTTAAACGTTGCTTTTCAAGCCGACATTATGTCTTCGTACTTATAAACTAAAAATTCGCTGGGCTTTCCCTTTTAAATTGGTGCACATTAAAAAATAAATGTCGACATTTTATTTCGGGGAAAATTTGTCCAAACCTTCCCTGGGGTCATTCAAATTGCCATACAAAAAAATAGGCCCGATTGGTTCAGCCGTTTTGACGTACATTGATAGAAAAAAAATTTCAAATATTTTAAAAAGTTAAAAAGAGTTTACTATATCTACAAGTTTTCTACTAAGCCTTTATCAGGAAGTACCTGTGTATCCTAGCCCCACTAACCCTACTAACCTTACCTAGCTTTCCCTTTAAGTTCTAGCTCCATGTTTCTGTCACATTTGCAGTCTAACCCTTTAATAAAACAAAAAGGCAAATTTGCAAATGGTTTGAGAAAGTTGGTTAAAACTTTCTTTCAGTAAAAACCTATCAAACAAAACAATACATATTGCAGACTTCTCTTCCTCTTCGCATTTAAAATAAAGTTTTTTTAGAACCTAAAGAGAACATTCACAAATTCGGAACAGTGGCACTGGATAGTTTAGTCAATTTACACCTCAACATGTAAGGGTTGAAACGTGTTAACATGAAAAGGGGTTCGCTGATTAAATTGATTGGGCCTTGGCCACACCAGCTCACGCACCTCTTCCCCTTTAGTAAAAGTAAATCTAACCTATATGAAGCATAAAGCCTGACCGCGTCAACCTTGTTGCACCAGCTAGTCCTGTTGATTGTCTTCTTTATTAACCCAATGTCCGTGCGGTGCAGTGCATTCTGGAACCAGAAAGGTTGACCCGGATCGGAAATTCAAATGTACTGCGGCTGCCCGTGAGCTGAGCCTTTTAAGCACAATTTAATGACCAATTAAACATAAATTAATAAATTTATAAGCAGAAGAGTATATAAGAAGGGGATCCCTGTAAGAATAGGGTTTAGAAGAGGGAGAATAGGTCCCACTCCCTGTAAGAAAAAGGGTGGGGGGTCTTTGTATGAATAGGAGGTCATTGTAAGAAAAGTTAGACAAGGGGTATGAAGAAGGAGGGGAGGTCCCAACCCCATGCAAGAATAGGGTTTGAAAGAAAAACATAACCTCCAGTTGACGTTCAGGTTTCAGGAAACTTTTTCCTCAGAAAGATTTGGAATTATTTATTTGATATTTGATATTTTATGTAAATTCTTTTGCTTTACTTTGTCAAAAGGGAGAAAGGAAAATACACGCCAGCAAACATTTTTCTTACAGTTGAAAAATTCACAGCAATCTATGAAAATTATTTTTTTTAATTTTACGACTTCACCAACATTTAAGCGTTGTTATGTCGTTCGCTTTGGTTTGACCATGCCAAATGACTTCCCATTTTTTTTTGTAACCTTGGATATGAAGATTAAAGATTTTTAGACAGAACAGTATTTTCTTATTTAGGATAAACCTAATTCTTCCATTTACCAAAATTTGTTCATTTGCCAGAAATCTGCAATTTTTGAAGAAAAATCAAATTTTAAAAATGTAGTTTTTAACAAAAAAAAATCAGAATAAAAAAATCTGCATTTGATCAACTAAAGCTTTTAAGGGTACCATGGCTCTGAAGGGTCACTTAAACCAACGACTACAATCCCTTTAACAGAAAAAGCATTTTTCTTACAATTCAAATTCTCATAAAATTTATATATAACTGTAGTTGAATCAATTTATATTAAAAACTGCACAAAAAATGTCGTGTAAATTGTGAATATTTATAATTATATTTGTCTGCAGTTGGTGGAAATTGTGAACTGTTTAATTTCCGTTAAACACTGCACCTCAAACAATCTCTAAATCAAAACCTAAAAAATTGAAATTTCACTTCATTCAAAAATAATTCAACTTGTTTTCGTTGTGTTTTTGCCTTGTTAGAAGTCAAGTCTAATTCTGTGTTGTTAACACCGTTTATCTTGCAGATGAGAAAATATAAAGTAAATATAAAAATCTCGTAAAGGATATATCCCAAAAATCTAAATTACCAGAGCTGAAAACTTTAGAATAGGATATCCTTAAAAGTTCCCAGCCCAGGAGTGTGGATACCCATGATCCTGATAGTTTGCTCTCGATATCCACTGCATATCAGTTATTCCAATTCATGGTGCGATTACCATGCGGGATACCGAATACAGATTAGCAAAAGATAAAGCATTGATCTCGATATCCACAACCACAAGTTTTCAGCACAGTTCACCCTAAAGAACACTCTAAACTGGATTGATGATTTTCTATGCAATCTCTGAGAATATTTTGACAAATTTTTAATCGAACAGAAATAACATTGTTCGCCTCTGAGTTTTTGCTTATTTCAGCTATTTACTCAACTTTGGGCTTTTATACATTGAAAACCAGAAACCGCTTAGACTCAAGTTATGACATTATAAAAAGTCAAATGAAAATGAGATATATAGCAATTTTGCATTGTAAACAGACTCGTTTCACTTGACTTAGTGGGTTAATAAGTCACTAGTAAGACTATTTGCTATGTACAACATCCAAGGAGTATGAAATAGAAGGGAGATATACTGACGCGGCCCGCCCTATCAAATGATTATACATGCTTTGCAGACGGTACTTTATTTGTATAAGAAATATTTGTCTGATGTACAATTACCACGTATAACCTATTCTGAATATTTCTTATACAAATAAAGTACCCGTCTGGAAAGCATGCATATATGGTAGGGCGGGACGCGTCAGTTGTATCTCCCTTCTATTTCATACTCCTTGACAACATCAAATACCTTCGTCTTCCTATTCCACAGTTTTCCGGTTGTCACTGTATCTGATCCCGGAAACTGTTATTGATGCTTCATTAAGCATATCTTATAATTCACATCTGTGCATACCTTCCCACACCTAGGGAGCAGGAAACTTAAGAGAGAACAAGTCACCTAAACTCAGTTTCGAAGTTCCCAACATGGATTCATTCAATAAATATAAAAAATTATTTTGTTAAAACATGGCTAAAATACTGTTCTTAATAAAACATTGCTCATGATTCAAAAGTTTCTTATTCCATAGTTGAAACTTGGTTTGAATGCTGGATTTCATAGATGTGTTTTAAGTTTCATGCTTGAGATCACGGGGGGGTGATAGGTGAGTAATGAGTTTGAAAGGGTGGGGGCGGGGGGGGAGGGGGTATCGAAACTGATTTAAGAATACACTCTACAGGAAATGGAACTTGAGGTAAAAAAATGTTGGGGGGGGGGGATGTTAAACCGTTACAAGTTCAGGGTCAAGAGTTTCTGACCAAAAATATGTAAACTTCAATTTGAACTTAACAATATTTAGAAATGTATCTATAAATGCATCTGCACAAATGTATTTACAAATGTATTTACAATTGTATTTACAAATGTATTTACAAAAGTATTTACAAATGTATTTACAAATGTATTTACAAATGTATTTACAAATTTATTTTAAAATGTATTTACTTATGTATTAATAAATGTATTTACAAATGTATTTACACATCTATTTACAAATGTATTTACAATTGTATCTATAACTGTATTTACAAATGTATTTACAAATGTATTTACAATTGTATCTATGACTGTATTTACAAATGTATTTACAATTGTATATAAAACTGTATTTACAAATGTATTTACAAATGTATTTACAATTGTATATAAAACTGTATTTACAAATGTATTTACAAATGTATTTGCAATTGTATCTATATAACGATATTTATAAATGTATTTACAAATGTATTTTCAATTGTAATTAAAATTGTATTTACAAATGTATTTACAAATGTATTTACAATTGTATCTATAACCGTATTTACAAATGTAATTAAAAGTGTATTTACAATTGTATTTACAAATGTATTTATAATTATATCTATAACTGTATTTATTAATGTATTTACAAATATATTTACAAATGTATTTACAAATGTATTTACAAATATATTTACAAATTTATTTACAAATGTATTTACAAATATATTTACAAATGTATCTTCAATGCTTCAATTGTATCTTTGTTTCTTAATTATGTTTAGTCACTAGCTAGACTGTTATCGTGTCTTTAAAAAATTTGATTTTACTTAATTTCTCCGAAACAAATTTACGTTGCCCCTGCACAAAGTAGCATTTGGTATTTTAATATTACCAAATATCCTAAATTAGATTTGGTAAGTTTTGAAAGTTTACCAATAAAAACAAATAAATAAAATAAAACTTTCCTATCTTTTTTTATAAAATATAACAAAACATATTTTAATCTTATGAATATTTGATAGCTGCCAAAGTTCACATACAAATTTGCAAATGCAAAGGAGTGTGCAGTGTGCTCTGTTCACTGCACAAATAATTGTTAAATCATGATACTTGTATTCTAATATTAAATCATTCTTGGGAGAGGGGGG